>NC_079908.1:2546806-2626420 GCF_024868665.1 Triplophysa rosa
TTCTCATGGACAAGCTTGACATCCATATAAACAAATGCAAAATAAAAAATATTAAAAATTTTATACAGAAGAGCTGTGGGAACGCGTGAAAATCGGCGCATCTTCTGGCTCTGTTTAGCTGTTAAGTGGCGGGTCACGTGACCTGCCAGTGACGGGAGTGCCGGGTCACGTGACCTGCCAGTGGCGGGAGTGCCGGGTCACGTGACCTGCCAGTGGCAGCTCCTGCCAGCCAGCTGAAGATTGAACCCCCTCTCAAAAATAGACTCGGCGCCGAAACCATCGCATCAGTGCTGCTCACGCGACGCTCCTGCTTGACGCTGACGCGCTGCTCCTGCTCCCGGTATGAAAGCACTCATTTGATAACATGCACACCGAAAAAAATACGCGCTGCTCTCGCTCTGCTCACGCGTGCAGTGTGAACTAGGGGTAACCCTAACCTAACTCTATAACCATCGAAACTACCTATGATTGTTAAACTTGTCATAAAACACGGTTGTGTGCTGACGTCAGACTCGAAACACCAAGGATTTAGTGAGAGTCATCCACGGCTGCTGGCCTCTAACAGGGACCCATGGATTCTACCACTAAACACATTTTCTAAGAGCTGCTGCTAAACTGATCGACTTGAAGTTGCCCCTCACACCACACGTCATTTGCACATAAAGCATAAGACGTGAACTTGACAAGTTCAACTTGTTGATGGATAAGTATGATGTTTTAATTAACTAAGTTAGGGAGGAGCTGCAGAGCATGAGCATATAATCAACCCGACTGGTCCGCTATCAGCAATCACAGCATCTGCCCTATCAGCACAAAATAACTTTTCTACAAATAGACAAGCAGTCTTACCTGCATTCTCTCTACATTCCCCAAGCATTGGTCCACCCAATCACCGCTACGTCTGAGAACGAAGTCAACTCCTCCTTGCAAGCCGTTAACAAAACAAGCCCGAACTGCCTCGACCAAACTCCTAATGTTACTCCGGCCCAGGCGAAGAAGGGCCTCTGGTCGTCAAGCCGCAGTAGCAGGACTCCACCACCGCTAGCCCCTGTCCACCACTCCGCCAAGCTCCAGACCACAGATCACTATGGGAAGCCGAACACACCAAATGTGGAACGAAACGGAGCGGTGTCGTAGAGCTCGCGCAGCGCTGACATGCCAGTGGCGCGGTTAATTGGGCCGAACCTCGCGACCGACTCGACCGCGCAGGGAGGACAAGTTGTTTGCGCTGCCGAATGGCCGGGGCGGCGCGAACTGATCCTCAGCAGCGCTGCGCCGACCAATTACAACAGCGCAGCCCGAACCAATTAAATCAAAGGCGCCAAATTCAAAAACGCCTATGGCTAGGCGTATCGTTGAAACTATATTAAGTAGTCCTGATATTTTAAATAGTATTGATGAGACAATTCTCCGAATGTACAAAATGAGACTCGATGCCTTTTTAATAGGCAAGTTTTGACACAAACACCCAGACCAGCATTTCAGTTCTCGCGTAATTTCAGGGGTGAGGCCTTAGTGGATCTGTGAACATGAGAAGAAGGTACACAGTAAATTTGCCTGAGTAAAATTTACTCAAATTGAAGAAAATTTTACTCTGTGCCAGATAACATTTGGTCCCTCTCTGAAAAGAGTAAAAGCTACTCTTTTGATAAGAGTTGTTTTTCCAGAGTGAATTATGCTCAAAATAGTGTTAATATTTTACTCTGTGCTGTAATATTTTACTCTATTTTGTGTTTTTTTTTTAATTAACTCTCGTTCTTTTTTACTCAATTCAGAGCTACACTAAATTAACTCTGCTGCTTTTTAACTCTGTTCAGATGAGCTTTAAATTAACTCTGCAACAATTGACTTCCCCTCCAGAGTTGTTTATCATCAATTATGAGTGAACTATAAAGAATAGCTGACTCTATCCAGAGTTATTTTTCTGAATTACACTATTAATGTTTTACCCTTAAAAAGACCTCAAATGAAAACATTGCTTTCAGTCTGAAAATAAAATCAAAAACCAACTGTATATGTCACAATTTTATTTTTCAAGCTCCTCTTTCAAACAGTTTTGAAATATATAACAACAATATTACAGATGAGATGAAGAAGAATAAAATGAAACAATATGGCACAATAAACAAATCAATTCCTGACAGTATGAGGTGCCAAAGACAAAGTGAGCTTTGAAAAGCTCATTAACACATGCCAGTGAGTTAGAGGCCTTGCAGCGTACAGCATGTTTGTCAATTACAATAAACCAAGACTGGATCCTACTTCTGTTCGGCCCAACAGCAAGTATACGCGGTCTGAAGACTCTCTCCAATGCTATCCAAGCGCCCTTGGATACTGGTACTGGTCTGTGAAAGAATGAAAACACTTTAGTGCCAATTTGACTTAACAGTAAGTCAATATACAATAGGGCTGCAACTAACGATTATTTTGATAATCGATTAGTTGGATGATTATTTTTTTCGATTAATTGGATAAAAAGTTTAATTAGATCTTTTGCTTATAATGACTAAATCAGAGATGGGAAAAGTATGCACAACTGAACTCATTTACCTGCTCCCCAAATTGTTGAAAAATGTGATTGTCTCCCTAATTAACACACAAAGGCTGAGTTGATTCAGGTGTGTCATATTAGAAGCAGCCTCTCTCCCAAACGTGGGAGGGATGGGGCGCTTGGCCAAAAAATTTTTTTTATGTGTGGCATGAAAAGTGAGATATTTGTCATTCAAATGTAGTGAAGTACAGTAAAAAGTATCCAGAAAAATAATACAAGTATAGTTCAAAAAGTGTAATTCGTTACTTGCCACCACTGATATAAATGAACCCCCAAATCAGGGTATTTAGCCTATTATGTACTTTGCAAAGTGCAAACGCCACAAATTGGGATTTACAAATATAATCTTTAATTTTGTCATTTAAAACACCTCTCCCCTTTAAACTTCAAAACTGTGCGGCTTTAAGAGATGCATGCAAAACACATCTCACTTAAAAACTGCGCACCAAGCGCTGCGCGGAGAGACCCATGCACAGAGAGAATCGTCTGAATTTAAAACTGCGCACCTCGCGCTGCACGGAGAGACGCGCGCAACTTTTAAACTACGCACCTTGCACTGCACGGAGAGACGTTTGACTTTAAAACTGCGCACCTCGCGCTGCAAGGAGAGACACGTTTGACTTTAAAACTATGCACCTCGCGCTGCACGGAGACGCACGCACGGAGAGACACGTTTGACTTTAAAACTGCACACCTCGCGCTGCAAGGAGAGACACGTTTGACTTTAAAACTACGCACCTCGCGCTGCACGGAGACGCGCGCACGGAGAGACAAGTTTAAACATTTAAAAGGGAAGAAGACGTGCTTGATTTATAACTGTGCAGCTCACAAGTGATGTCACAGACCAACTAAACGATAATGCAATTCGTTGACAACTATTTTCATCATCGATTATTATCGATTAGTTGTCTCAGCCCTAATATACAACATGAAAAAAAGAACAGTGATGTCTTAAACTGTATACTGTATGTGCCAAGTAGAAAAGAATAGCACAAAAACAACCATTTAAAGGACAGGTGATCTTTAACAACCTGTCTGAGGAACAAGCAAGTTTAAGGTAACACAATAACAGAACTTTATGAACTAGTGTCATTTTAACTGCTTTATCGGTAGCTTTACCTTGATAAATTTCACAAGACGATCACATGCTTGTCTAGCTGAGATCTTTCCCGGTCTTTTGCGGCCTTGACTTGAGGGAGGCAAAAGGTGAACCAGCATCAGAATCGAAGACATGTCGCTGTCCCAACCTGGAAACGCGGAAAACAAAAACAATTAGTTTTAGGCTTTTAGGTTTGTTTTTGGTTGAACACACCCTCCTACTTTACTTTGACATAACTTCACTTAGAAGATGTGCAGATATAAATACATTAACCACTCACGCAAACAGATTCAGTATTCCAGGCACATTCATGGCAAAGTCTTGATGAGTACAGATGTGTGGATGAACTAAAATCTCTACAGATATTGAAATGAGGTCATACAGTTAAACTTTATCTACAACATATGAAGTGTTTTTGTTATTCAGAGTCCCAAATGAAAACAATTTCAAACTGCAAATCTGTGACTCCTGTACTAGGCCCTTGCAAAAAGATCAGGGCAGAAATTTTAAAGAAACCAGTGAATTTCATTCCGACGGTTTACACATTGAAAGTCTGTGTTGCATATGAATCATACATGTCTAATGGGTAAAGTTGTGACCACAATTGGAAGCTGTAGATCTGAATGAAGTTACATTTGTCATGATACGTTTGAAACTTGATAAGTATGTCAAAGAATTTACCATCAAGACTTGCTGTGCCTGGGATGATCATTTTTAGGACACCAAGGTTTGGTTGTGTCAGCAGATATTCGAATGCTTCCTCATCAACCTCTGTCTTCGAGTCATCAAAGACCTTAACATTTATTGTAGGAAGATCAAATTTCTTGGGAACTAAGGAAAGACAAACCATTGGCAAATCAGCAATGTCAAAGAAACTAAAACTTATATCTATACCCCCATAAGTTACAATTATACACTTATTATATTACTGTTAAAATTATTTTTAGAGGGAAAGTATTAATGATATTAACAATAATAAAGTTATCTTACCGCATTCCAAAAACGTTTGAAATGTAAAAGGTTGCGACGAAAAAATGAATTTCTTGCTCTGAACTTCACTCTGACAGCATTGTTGGTTTGCATCCTAAAGGAACCAAAACACAAAGTTGAACATAAAGCGATAACACTCACAGTCAGATGAAGAATAAAACGCATAAAAAAATATGTTTTTCATTTGTTATAACTGTCCAATAGTTCTGTTAAAGCATGGTGTTCATTAGTTCTATTCAGACGGTAATTAACTAACGTTAATGCATTCGGATAATAAAAGTGTACATATTAAAAAGGCATGAAAATTAAAGGCTAAAATACATTACAAGACTTTTGCTCAGATTTTCAGTCTGGACATGTTGCAGAAAGTCTGTGCCAGTCTGCAGATTTCATCAGTTAGTGTGTTTTAATCTGAAACTTTCAAAAAGTCTGCAAGTGTGTGATGTCTAGTTTAAAGAAATATGTTCAGATTTTAAAAGTATTGTAGTGTACTCCAGCCATAAGGTAAAGCGCAACAGTTATCGTTTAGCAGTGTCAAAACAGATTCAAACAATAATTTTTGAATTGACACACCAACATTCTGGATTCGGACGACTATAAAATCACCAACTAGCCATGTAAATTTTGAACTATACCTTACAATTACCAACCGAATAAGCTCATACACATCAAAATGGCCTCCAGGAATCTAATGAAGGCTAACTCTTTACCGAGTCAAGTACATGTGGTGCACAGCTCGAGCTGCTCCTCACACTAGTTAAACATTTCATAGGTAGCTGTTTTACTGGTGTCAATTAATGTTCGTAATCTATAAAGTTTGCTATTTACTTTCAAAACAGTTCAGTCTAACTTCTGTTCTAACCCCACAAGCAGCAGCAGTGATTGATGGCCGTGACTAAAGTTAACAGTAAAGGCTGCTAAACGCTTTACGAAAATAAGTTACCTTACAATTACCGTCCGATTGGGATAACGCACATCATAATGGCCTCCAGCAATCCAAAGAAGGTTAACGTTAACTTAACTCTTTACCGAGTCAAGTACATGTGGTGCACAGCTCAGCTGCTCATCACGATAATTTAGTGGAAAACATTTAAAAGCTAGTTGGCTAACGTTAGTTTTACTGGTGTCAATTGACGTTCGTAATATTGGCTATTTGCTTTTAAAATAACGGATCCTAACCTAATTCTCAAGTTAATATGAGAAAGCGATCTCTGTATTATTTAAAAATCGCGGCAAAATGATGCGAGCTCAAAACAGAGGCGAATAATATGAAAATGAATACAGACTTTAAAACTTTACTTACTTTAACATCCAGCAGAAGTAGGGCTGCAGCTATCGATTATTTTAGTAATCTAGTATTCTACTGATTTTCCGTCGATTAATCGGGTATTCGGATAATAAGTACATTTTCTTTATTAAAGAGCAATACTAAATATACAAGAGAAATTAAGACAGGTCTCTTAAAATGAGCAACTAATTTGTTTCCTTTTTTGAAAAATGTACATATTTATTCTGAAATTGCATACATTCATATCTGTGAAAACTAAACCCATTTACTACATTCCATTGCCATATTACATTCAAAATGCAATATAGGCCTAATACAAATGAAATATTAATAAAAATAGAAAGAATAATTTCAAAGGTAAACAACTAACTTCAGCTTATGCATGATGCATTTAGTTTATCTAAATTAGTTTTAGTTTCTTTTTTTAATATTAAATAGTAATATATTTGTCCACATAAAAATACCGAGTTAATCTGACTTTTATTTTGGCAGGTCGTCGGAAGACGCTTATTTTTTAGGGCGTTAGCTTCACTCAGTAAAATGTGCTGAAGTAAACTCTCAGAGCAACTCTGGAGATTAAGTTTATGTCCTCATTCAGCGCAGACGCAGACAAATTCATGAGCGTCACACGTGTAGCATGTTAAACTGTGCAGTTCATTCACTCAGAACAGACAGATGACGTGTAAATAACAGGATTCGGCATCCACAAGTCCGCATGTAGTTTTATGGACTCAATGCAGCCGGAAAACAAGTTTTACTCGAAAAATAGACTAAAACCAAGTAAAATAGCAGTTCACCATTTCAATAAGCGATCACTTTTTTTATCAGCATGAGACATGCGTGTGAACAGACTAACATGCGTGTGTCACACGGTTAATGCGTAAGACTTGAGAGCCCTGTAACAAAGTTTAGCGGGCTGTGTGTTAGTAATAAGGGTCCGTGGGGAAACGCAGTGCTCCGTGTGTACTGTAGTTAAATGGATTAAACGAGGCTTCGAGGCAACACAAATTGCCTCGATGATTTTTTGTATTCGAATAACTCGAGTTACTCGAGGAATCGTTTCAGCCCTAAGCAGAAGCATATATTCTGTCAGCAGCGAACGATGACCATGACTAACAGTAAAGGCTGCTAAAATACATAACGAAAATAACGTTACAATAACTGCCCGAATAGGGATAATAACATCAAAATGGCCTCCAGCAATCCAATGAAGGCTAACGTTAACTTAACTCTTTACCGAGTCAAGTACATGTGGTGCACAGCTCAACTGCTCCCCTTAATAGTTATGTGGAAAACATTTAAAAGATAGTTAGCTATTTTTTTTTTACGTTCTTAATATTTTAGCTATTTGTTTTCAAAATAGCTTAGTCTAACTGAACAGTTAACGTTAGTTCTCAAGTTAATATAGCGATTTCTGTAATATTAAAAAACGCGGCAAAATGATATGAGCTCAAAAAAGAGGCAAATAATATGAAAATGAATACAGAATTTAAAACCTTACATACTTTAACATCCAACTTCTCTTCAAATCCCACAAGCAGCAGGAACAATTGTCTACAGCCGTTACTAATGGTGTGCTGCTAAACGAAACCTTGCGAGGGCGGGGCAGCGTTTTGGGGGATGAGTCACAGTTAGGCTGCTCTGTAATTTTGCTCCCACTCTACTGACACGTTTTTCTCTTTTCACTCAAAATGGAGCAAAAACTACTATTTTGGAGGAAAAAAATATTAACTCTGAAAAAAATACTCTGCCGTTTTTCCTGTGTATAAATATTGAATAGAAATGTAATCTTAGGACTACTTAATATAGTTTCAACAATACGCCTAACCATAGCGGAGGTTTATGGGTCAAATTTAAACCACTGGCGCCTTTGATTTAATTGGTTCGCGCTGCGCTGTTGTAATTGGTCCACTGCTGAGGATCAGTTCGCGCCATCCCGGCCGTTCGGCAGCGCAAACATCTCGTCCTCCTTGCGCGGTCGAGTCGATCGCACGGTTCGGCCCAATTAACCGCGCCACTGGCATGTCAGCGCTGCGCGAGCTCTACGACACCGCTCCGTTTAGTTACACATTTGGTGTGTTCGGCTTCCCATACGGCTTCCCATACATCTCCCCATCGTCCAAGCCGTCCCGGCAGCGTGAGTATGACTCCGCCAGCGGCTCAGCCCCGCCGCCAGACTCTAGCGTGATGCTGCCTCCGCTAGCGTCGCAGGCCCAGACACCCTTCTCTCACCCCACATTTCCTTTTCCACAAACGTTACCTTTGCTTCAGGGCCGCCCAAGCGCGAGGTTGCCCCGTAAGCCTCTCCGGCCCAGTATGTTGCAAACTATTATGTCGTATTCTTGCCGTTCAATGATTCTAACGCTATTCACAATGACAATAGCAAGTGTTTTCCTAATATCAGCACAACTGCAGAAGCGAACGATGTTATACAGTTCAATAAACACGAAGCTATTATTAAATAGCATTAAATTACTGTTTTTGAACTACTTCACCAATTCAGAGTTTAAAACAGAACGTTTGTGTTTATCTGAACAACATCGGCGTTTCGTTTTGAAGGAATCCTCATTTCGAATGATTCGGACGAATCAGCGAATCAGCGAGTCACCGAATCTGTTTGAAACGAATTGGTCGAATGTTTCACTACCGTAACCTGCTGATCGTTTTGCTTTTACGTTTAAAGTGGGCATATCATTGCTGTACAGATGAACTGTTGCACATTTTATGCATTCCATCAAGAACAGTGTCAATTAAATACTTTAGAGTTTGCAAAAACATTTAAAATTAGTAAAACATTTAGGCTTATTTTGGTAAATCTTGGTTTATTTGTTGATGTAAATGATGAATCACCACTACTTTGCTCACATTTTGATACAATTTGGTATCATGATACTCTAGTGCAGTGGTTCTCAACTCTGGCCCACGAGATCCATTTTCCTGCCGAGTTTAGCCCCAACACTGATATAAAACACCTCAACAAGCTAATCAGCGTCTTTAGGAATAGATGCTTTCAACTTAATGCGGCGCTGCACAAATACGCATTTTAATCACTCTCGCGGTACTTTAATGCAATATGCCAAACAATCTGCGCAGCCCAACATTAAGTTGAACACGTCTGTTCCTGAAGTCACTGATTAGCCTCTTCAGGTGTTTTATCAGAGTTAGAATAGAATAGCTTTTTATTGTCATTGTAGTCAGAGCAAACAACAAGATTCTTTATGCACCTCTCGCAAAACATGAAAACCACAAAAAAAAACATTATACAAAAAATTATTATACAATTATACAAAAAGACAGACGAAAGCAGTCATAGAGTGGCAGAGCAGCATATTTGGCTAATAGAATCGACTAACAAATAAAGACAACGGGAAGATCTTAAATGCAAGGAGATCTAAGAATACAAACAGAGCATAGATGTGTTTTAGTTTAGTTTAGTTTAGTTTTGTACAGATTTAATGTAAATAACTGTTTAAAATGTTTATGGCCCTGGGATAAAAACAGTTTCTGAATCTGCTGGTATGTGTTTTGGCTGATCTGTACTGCCTACCAGATGGTAACAGTTCAAATAGGCCATAGCCAGGGTGAGAGCAGTCTCTGGTAATGCTTTGTGCCCTGCTAAGATAGCGTGCCGAGGCGACAGCCTCCAAGGGAGGCAACTGGCAGCCGATAATTTTTTCCGCCGTTCTCACCACCCTTTGCAGGCTCTTTTTGGCAGCAGCAGAACAGCCTGCATACCAAACTGTAATGCAGTAAGTCAACACCGACTCAACTGTTGAGTGGTAAAAACGAATGAGCAAACACTTGTCAATGTTATTCCTCTTAAGCACCCGGAGGAAGTGGAGTCTCTGACTCACTCCACCCCAGCTTGCCTACCGATCAACTCGTCAATTCCCTCTCCCTCGGATCCATTACAAGTAAATTAACCAGTTATGTCCCACATCCAGCAAACATCAACGTCAACTCCTCGGCCTCAGATTTCTATAAACCCCTAACAGTCAAGTCAGCATCAGTTTCAATCCATGCAGATGTACAAGGCAGTGCCGCCCTTAAACTCAGTTTATACTCGTGTGTAGCCGCGTACCCTATGCCGTAGCCTGACGCACACCTCTCCAAAAATGTAACAACGCATCAACTCTACACGGACCGCAAGCGCTGTGATTGGTCTGTTTGAAGCCCTCCCTCAGGTCAAAAAACTCTGCGATAGCGTCATGTTTACTCAAACGCATTTCCAAAGGAATTATCTAAGTAAATTATTTGTTCTTCTGTATTTTTACATCTCAAGCTGCAAGAAAAGTGACTACTTGCCACTATCACTGCTAATGCTTCTCAAACGAGCTGCTTATTATTCGGCTCTTGTCTTGGTTACACAAGCGACACTAGAATGGTCTTTGTGCCATTAAACAGGGTCAGTCATTTAATAAAAAAAGGCTCAGGATAAGTAAATGTTTAACTGTCCATCTAACAGTAAAATTAAAATGTAAGATGCTGCAAATCCCTTAAAATAATCAAACAATCCATTTTAACAATAACAATAATACACAGAAAAGTATGTATGTGCAACGATAACATGCATAATAGTGCTAATGTAATGTTTTAACATAATATTGCTGTGACAATAAGGGTTGTTTCTATTTAAATAGCTCTGTTTACACATTTAGTATAAGGGAGTCCCTGCTCCATGCATCTCTCATCTAAGGGGTCCTTGCCCCCCGAAAAACGTTGATATCTGATGTATATGAAATAGCCCCCTATACCCTAATATAGTGCACTATTTGAGGGGACATCTATTTTTAGTGGTGTCCGAATTCATAGTGGACATTATTGAGTCCACTCATTCAATCCCATGATGCATCATAATAATGAGTGTACAACCGATGTACACTCACAACTAGCTGCTAGCCATCTATCGTGATGCTTGCGCTGAATGAATTCCTGTGTCTCGGCAGAAGATGGTGCCTGCAGAATTTCCAGTGCACCGAGTGTCCGAATTTACTCTCGTTTTCACCCGCTCCCTAAAGTGGACTATATTAGTGAACTAATGTAGGGAATAGTGAATAGTGAATGAAGGTACAGTGGGCGATTTCGGACACAGCCTCGCTCACTGCCATGATACAACGCGAATCAACCGTCTGATTGGAATCAGCTGGAGGAGAGTGACCATTAATGCCACGAATGTACGTTTATACACTTGTGTTGTTCTTGTTGACTGTAATTTTCTACTTTTTGAGAATAAACGGATTAAATGAATGTTATATATAGCAGTGTTTTATTTTAAAAATATTAAGTAATTTTATTAAACGTAATTAATGTAATGGTAAATAAACGTGGAAAACATATGTTTTCTTCTCTTTATTAAAAACTAATACAATAAACGTGACAAATAATGTAAAAATGAACTTTACCATTTTACAAAACGATCCATAAAGCCACACAGGTGTAATACAAGCGTTATGACGAATGTCTACGTCAGTGTCCGAAATTGTTTACTCATTTTCATTCACTTCTACACCATATAGTGGACTATTTAGCATTCGCTATAGGGAGTAGTGAATGAGTGAACAAGTGAGCGAATTCAGACGCAGCTTTAGACAAAGATGATACTCTTATTATAGGGAAATGGGAGGGTCTGTAATACTTCCAATAGAGGGTATGCACGTGTCGTCACTTTCCCACTTGAACACGCCGGAATGCGCCTGCTTGAGTGGTAAAACACTGGGCAAAATGAATAGTTACAATATCATGAAACGCAATTCCGCGCAACATTTGAGTGTCTAAGAACCCATTGACGTCCATTAAAAAAACTAGCTTCTGGTCTCCTTTCCTGCGTTCTGCTGAAGCCAGGGTGTTAGCATTAGCCGTTACGTTTTTTTGCTAAAGGTTGCAGGCTTGCCTTCTAGTGGCTTTGTATTAGATCGTCCCCTGGTGGCTGGCTGCAGTACAGGTCATAAACCCCGCCCTCACCTTTTAAACAAATATGGGACAGGAGCAAAGCTCTAAAATCCAATTACACTTCAAATATTTTTTTCCAAAGATGTTTTCTGTTGTTTTCGTCCATTTTTATCACGTTGATGTATGTCAAAGTGTTAGTTTTTTAAATAAGTTTGGTTTTAGTAAGTTATAAGATGTTATATGGTGAATATTCGCAGCTGCATACGACAAATATTTGCGTGCTCAAACTCCAATTTGACCGGGGCTTTACAATGGAAGGAATCAGCGTCACGCTGTCCATCTTTTAAACAATGTATGAGCTCTACAATGCATTTATTTGTGACAGTTAATACTTAAGAACTGTAGTACTTTCAAAGAATTTTTAGAAACAATTGACTTTATAATGCCAAGTTATATAAGATGTGTGACAAACTTCCTTCTGCTATGGATTTTGTTGTACTGAAGGAAGATATAACTGTTTTATCACACAAATTGCCATGGCTATGAGACCATCTGGATAGCAATAGTCAAAAAGCTCACAATTTTAGTTGTTTTTTTATTATTTTTCATTTTTTTAATGAATCATTAAATCTTATCCCAAGCATGTTTTGGCAGTTAACATGTAGAAGACAGAGGGCTATGGGGAATGAATTGCCTTAGAGGTGACCAGACGCATTTTTTCAATTAGCAGTCAGGTGGTGGGGGCGTCTTGTTTATATCTTCAGCTTCCTGGAATGCCGGCTGGACTGGGCTGGACTCTGGCTGCTGGACCGGACTGGATGCCGGCTGGATAGGACTGGACTCCGGCTGCTGAACCGGACTGGACGCCAGCTGGAATGCCGGCTGGACTGGACTCCAGCTGTTGGACCGGACTGGATGCCAGCTGGAATGCCGGCTGGACTTGACTGGACACCGGCTGCACCGGACTGGATACCGGACTGGGTGCCGGCTGGACTACCGGCTGGGGTGGATTCCGTGATCCCCTCTGTTGCCTCTTTTTCTTTAGCCGGCCCACCGGGTTAGTGGCTGACTGTGAAGAAGCGATGGGGGGCGTGGGTAACTCCGCTCCGGAGGAGTCCGAAGACGTCCCCCAAGACGCCCTCCTCCCTCGCTTGTCACGGAAGCTAGGACAAAGGAACAGGACCAGCCGAGCTCGGGAAGGGAGGTGCTGGGTTCCCCAAGGTGAGGGTGCCCACAATGCAGTCCTCCGGTACGGACACCAGACCGGAACGAGGAGCCTTTGACCAGCTCCTCTCGAAGCTGCAGCCATTCCACCAACTGTGGGAACGGCTGATAGACCAACTCCTCCCGCTCCGGAAAAGGTGGAGGGTCGTCCATCCCGGCCACCAGGTAGGCACGGACCAGCACCTTGGGGACGGAAGCCTTCCTGGCCTCGACTTCCCGAGCGTAGTCCCGCAGAGGACGATGGCGCTGGGCTGGGAACGGGCCACCTCCAGCGTGTGACTGGGAGGCTATTTCCTCCCACCATACCGGATTGGCGGTACAAGGCCATCAGGTGGTTGCTGTACTCTCCATAATGCTGCCTGCTGGGTTCAGTTTAGGCTCGTTCGTAATGTCACGAATCGGGGTGAGAATGAACCCAATTGCAGGCAGCTTTGGTGGTGGGAACACGATGACTTTAAAACAAACACAAAACAAAAACCCACGAGGGGGTGAACAACTAAGAACAAGGGATAACAATAATGGACACGATAAACTGAAAGGACTAAACTAAAACATCACTTGACAAGAACTGGAACTACACAGCTAGAACTAAACTTGACAGAGTAAATCCACACAGCAAGAATGACTTAACGTCATATGCAGGGCACAAAGCAAACAAGACAAGTATGCAAACCGAACGAGCACAGGACAGCAAACACAATGGCATTAAATAGAGAGACTAACACAGGATAATTAACAAGGAACAGGTGTCGGGAATGAAACACTGATGGGAAGCTAAATGAGGAAACGAGAGGGGCGGGGCCAAAGATGAGACTGGAGAGAGCGCATGTTATGTCAGAACCTACAATAACATGCCTCTCTCCACACAAAACATGAGGCTCTGTCATGATCCTGCCACTAGACCAAGAAAGACATGACCTGATGAAGCAGAATCATGACACTTCCCTCCTAGGCTGTGACGTTGCTATCCTTTTGCATCAGCAAGACTCCATCTGTCGGTTATACATCCGCCAGCTCACCGCTGACTCATTGTGGAACAGAGTGGAGAGACGAGACGCTGATAAACAACAGATGCACACTACCTGTTTTTCCAATGTCAATGAGTAACATGGGCATTTACAAGATCCTCTCTAGTGTCTTAAAGTGTCCCTTTTTAGAGCATTGATATTTCCTTTAAGTGTGTAGTGCAGTGGTGAGTGGACAGTGTGGGTTGTTGACTGTGTGTTTTTTTACAGTTAATAAGGTTTGGGTAATAAGCATACTGCTAGGGTGTTCTATCTAGGTGTTTGCAAGGGTGTTGCTAAAGCATTGTCAGGTAGTAGCTAAGGCAATGGTGATCTGAATTGTTGCTATATAGTTGCAAGTGTGTTATGGATGGTTGCAGGGGCAACAAGCCTATCCCTGAATTTGATCTATAGAGTTGTGTTCCTTATTGCATTTATGTGTACATTTTGTTTCATGTTCCAGCCAAAATTCATTAGTCCAATCCTCTAGTAAAGTAACAGCACATATTTAATACTTAACAGTAAAAGTCACTGTTATGAATAGCTTATTAAATCTGCTGAGCATGAAAGTAAATGATTTGTACATCACATTATGCATATAAAATGATTGTTGTGTTTAAGCCATATTTACAGCATCATACACATGAAAGAAAAAGCGTACTATTTTGCAGAATTGTGTATATATACTATGCAAATCCCACAAGACCACAACGAAGTGTGAACTGTATCCCACAATGCATTGTGTTCAACTTAAATGTCTTTAAATGTTCGATAAACTGAAAGTAATTTACTCATTATTTGATCAGACTGCCAAAACACACGACGGCTGATGAGGTTAAGTGACAGAAATGTAGTGCTCTATTTATCGTTCCATAATGCGTTTCCAATACTTTCTAGCATACAGTATATAATACACAGGAAACAGTATGTTAGTACCATTCTGAACACAGTCATTCATAGCTGGTGTAAATGGTAGCCAGAGATTGGTTGGCACTGTGGCATGCTATTTATAGAACCATCAGAAAAGACATCTCGAAAGTCTATTCTTTAAATACATTACTCAACAACATAAATGGAATAAAACTTTCTAAGGCAGTATAAAAATATAGATCTATGTCAACATTACACAGAAAACAATAATTGTGTATACCATTCAATGTTAGACCGGGTGATTGTTTTACAAAGGTGGTCAGTCTGAGACAATCACAGCCGCTTTAATAAAAATCTAGGCAACAGACAGTACATTCAAAAAATTATCTTACGCTGGATATAATATTGTAATTATTCATTTCTCCAAACAACATATTAAAATTGGTTCTTTGGCTGCATCTACAAAACCAACAATTTTGTCTTGAGACACACTGATAACATCACACATAGACTCCAGGATTATACGGTTTTGTATCCCTGCAGTGAATAATGTAGAGATGTTTTCTTTTCTAACTATAAAAACAATTGTATAATATCTGTCTAGTTCTGTATCACTTACAAAAAGAAAAATGACGAAACACTGTTTGAAATGTGTTCAACAAATTAAGTCAGTTGGAAAACTGGAGTACTCCACCAAACATTGACAACCTTTAGGTCCATCATTCAACTAGTGTTAGCATAAATGAAATGACCAACTATATGTTGTCTGTATTGTTTTACATAAAACGGTTATCACTGCTTATCTCTGTGTTAAGTATATAAATGTGTGGTAAAACAACACACTTGTGAGATCAAAGGCAAAACATCAAGATCCCAAACAGAGGCCTCTGTACACTATAAATAATGTATACAACTTGAACTGAACATGATGCATTATTGATTTTATAGTTGTCAGTGACATGTGTTTGGGTTTCTAAAATGCACCACTGGTGGGGTTCCTGCAATCAATCAAGGATAAATTAGGGATGCACCGAAACGAAAATTCTTGGCTGAAGCCGAACATGATGTGAAACACTTGGCCGAAGGCCAAATAATACCAAACACTGAACATTTATTAAGCCATTTTTTTCACTATTGCACAAACTGAATAGTCAAAATGTGCTTTTTATCATTTGTCTTGCTTTTCAATAAAATACAATACAACTTAATATAAAATTGAACAAAAAAAAGTAAATTCAAACAAAAAATTGAGCCCTCTCCTTCCATGAATAGCCTATATTAATTAGGCCTATAACTGACTGCTAAAAGAATGTAATGTAAGTTACTTTGTACCCCTACAACAAAACAGTTTATTAAAAAGTGTCATTCCACATTAGGCTATAAACTAAAAATAGGAATAAACTAAAACTGTTGGATTATTATAGGCTACATTGCAAAATGATTTGAGAAATAAAAACATCCAATGCAAGCAATTCTGACTGATGCTGACTGACAACCATTTCAGCTCACGTCTCTCCTCCAAACTCCGCCCACAAAAGCTGACTGTTCTCTCAGAAGGTGCACAGAACATACTTTGACAAGTTGTTTAGTACAGGGAACTGTGTGCACGCGACCACTGTATGATGTCAAAGGATGTCGCAAGCGGCGGGGCTACTGTCAGACAGCCCGCTTCCGTCTGAAGTAAAGTTGCCGACCGGTAAAGACGCTTTCATTCGGAAATTTACTTCCGTGCGGCAAGTCCCGTGCTGTCTTTCTCTGACACTTTAAAATGCTCCACACACACACACACGCACTGCCAAAATGTTTGCGGCAGTAATAAAGCGCACGCGTGTCTCTCTCTCTCTGCGCTGGTTGCTGCTTGATCGTATCACGAGTCATGTTCGGTAAAATTTATTCGGCCAGTTCACATATTCGGCCGAACACCGAACTTGCATTTTTTACTATATTCGGCCGAACATTTTCGGTGGCCGAACATTCGGTGCATCCCTATGATAAATGGTATCCTTCAATGCGCCATAGGGGTATTTGTAAGGCAGTTGTTGGCTGTACTGTATTTCTAAGAAAAACGATTTGCTTATTATGTTCAAACATTACATTCTGAAAGATATACCATGCAGTTGGTATGCGCTGTCCATGGTTCTGAAACACAACATTGTTTTGGAATGCGTAATGTTGAATATTTAAGATTATGAACATTATTGCCAAACCTAAAATAACACATTCTCTCAAGTGTCTCAAGTGTAAAGGTGAAGAAATTAATGCACGTACACCACAGTGCTTACAGGCAATAAAATAATATACAGTATATGCTACATACGGGTTATTACATATACCCTGTTGATGATCACAATTACAATTATATTAAGTGTATTTGGAAAATACCATGTTATTCCATAATCAATTATTGATTTAAATCCAAGACTAACTTATCATCTAAATGCAGAGAACATCTATCTATGCAACCACACCACAGAAATCTTGGCATTGCAGTGTTCACATAACTGTGAATTTACATAAATACTGAGTAATACTAATGAACTGCATACAAACATTTTATGAAGGTTTGTGTTATTGGTCTTCACATTGTTATTACTGTGATTATTGGATAATTTCTGTTATGTGGTACTTTTTTATGTTCCCAGCATATATGGCTAAATATACTCTGTTGATTTAAGTTTGTCAACATGTGAATTACATTTGTTCATAACTAATACCAATAAATATTCATTGTAAGGATTTTGTCACTAAGGCCTGGTTTTACAGACAAGGCTTATCTTAAATTAGGATATTTAAGTCACTTTTATATGAATGCTTTAGAAACTAACATTACTGGTGTGTACCTTGAGACAAAACAATGGTACTGATATGTTTTAAGATATTTCAGGGCATGTTATTTTTAGTTAAAACAGCTTAAACATTCATTTTAGTCTGGGACTAGCCCTAAACCTTATCTGTGAAACTGGTCATAAAAGTTTTAACTCAATGTTAACTCAAATGTTTTTATTATTGCTGTTACTATTATTACTGTAATAATATTTTTTTATTACTGTATGAAAGTGAAAAGTTAAGTGAAAGTGACCTATTAGTCAGATATGGTGACCCATATCCGAAATGTGACCTCTGCTTTTAACCCATCCAGAGAGTAGTGAACACACGCACAGCAAGTGGTGAACACACGTACACCCGGAGCAGTGGGCAGCTATCACTGCATCGCCCGGGGAGCAAGTAGGGGTAAGGTGCCTTGCTCAAGGGCACCCAGTCGTTACCCGCCGGCCCTGGGAATCAAACCGGCAACCTGTATATACAGTACCTGTATATACAGGTTATATACAGGTTGTATAACCACAAGCTCAATTTACCACCCTTACGTATTTCCATCTTTTAGGTTTCCTGTTCATTTTCCTGCCATTGTGGAAATAATCAAGTAATACGTAATAAAGTTTGAGTGCCTAAATTTGACCACAGCATATTTCCATATCTCTTGGAAATACTTTTTTAAAATTATAATAAGAGCATATTCCTTTTTAAAGTTACAGCATAACAGGAATGAACAATTATCAAGAATGAACTGTTGCAACCTGTGTCTAACATGAACACTACAGTATAATGTAAAGTGTTACCAAACAACCCATATGAAAAGTGCACCCTCACTCCACTGGATTACAATATGTGGATTATACATGATATGTGCTTTTAAACATTATAGACAGGTCACTGCCAAAGTTGTGCTTCCATTTAGACGTGCTACACATCGCTGGGGGTCCTGGGTCGCATGGTTAAACTGTAAGGCATGCACCCACAACAAGCAATCCTTAAAGATCTCAGAATATCAGGGTTCCTGAAGGCATATATCATTGGGTTTATGATGGAGTTGCAGATGGCTGGAAGAGCCGTGATGTAAGTGTATATCACAGGGGAACGACTGTCCGCCACCAGTGAGTACATGGCGAGTGGGATCCAGCAGAGTGCAAAGGAGCCCAGGATTGTGGTGAGGGTGGAGACCCCTTTCGTTGTGGAAGACGAGTGTGAGGTAGTCATGAACTGACGCTGAACTGCAATCTGCTGGGCGTGCCGAAAAGCAATCTTACAGATTTGAAGGTACAGCTGCAGAATGAGAGCGAAAATCAGAAGGAAGGACACAGCGAGTGCCGCGGCGTTATTCTTGTTCACGGGTCGACAGATGCTGCAGGTGGTCTCGTCCTCCAAGCAATTCCATCCTAATACCGGAAGCGAGCCGAGAGTGGTGCTGATGACCCACATGAGTATCAGAGTGATGTAGGTGAAAGCCACTGTGCGCTCGGTATGGTACGTCAATGCGTTGTATAGGGACAAGTATCGGTCCACTGTGATTGCAAGGATATTTAGCACAGAGGCAGAGAATGCTGTAATGAGAAGCCCCGCCGACAGCAAAGAGACAAAACCTGAATCAATTATGTAGGTGACAATGAAATTGAGTATCAAGCCCAGGCCGGCCAGGAGGTCTGCGAACGCTAGACTTCCGATAAGGACAAACATGGGTGCTCTCAAGGTGGGCGTGTAGACAATCAGAGCGATCACCACTGCGTTCTCACAGGACATGAGCGTGCCTGTCACACACAACAGCACGTCCCATGGGTTGACGATGATGGGCACAGGTTCTAGCTCCCAGGACGGGACAAACGACACATTCTTCGCCTCCAGCACATCCATGTTAAAAAAAGAGGTGTTCTGAAACAGGTTACTCATTGCTGCGGCAGGAGGGTGAATCACTGTAAGGGCGACAAGAGGAAGAGTCAGAGAGATAAGTGTACAGACTGAGACAACATCTTCATAGTTACATACAATATAAATACACTTCTCAGAAAAATACACTGATAATACACTACACCTCATGTTGTTATGGCACCCTAAATCCTGCCTGTGTTACGAATAAACTTGGTCTGATATGTTCATATTTTACACCAAAGAAAGAAAATAACCTTAAAAACCTGGTGGTACAATTATTTTTTGGATGTTGCAGTAGCTAAATTAATTCTTCAGGAGCATGTAAAATATACTTCATAGCATATTAACAGTGAAAAGGAAGGTGAATGTGCTATTTTTAGACTAATTCCATTTAGTCCCCTGCTGCATGGGGAAAAATGTGCCTATACTTAAAGGGATACTTCACCCAAAAATGAAAATTCTGTCATCATTTACTCACCTTCGAGTTCCAAATCTGTATAAATTTCTTTGGTCTGATGAACACAGAGAAAGATATTTGGAAGAATGCTTATAACCAAACAGATCTTGCCCCCCATTGACTACCATAGTAGGAACAATTACTTTATTATTTTTTGTGTGTGTTCTGTTGAACACAAAAGAAGACATTTTGAAGAGTGTACAGCAAACAGTTCTGGGGCAATATTGACTACCATTGTATTTTTTACTACTATGGTAGTCAAGGGGGGGGCAAAATCTGTCTGGTTATAAGCATTCTTCCAAATATCTTTCTCTGTGTTCATCAGACCAAAGAAATTTATACAGATTTGGAACAACTCGAACGTGAATAAATGATGACAGAATTTTCATTTTTGGGTGAAGTATCCCTTTAATTCACTTCTGATAACCAAGATCCGTAAATGATGTAAGAATCTAGCTGTAAATCATACATCAATAGTGAAATATTTCTAAACAAAAATTGCCACCAACCACAGAGCGAGCGTCTCCATCCCTCTTCCGTCAAGTGAAGATGAAGAATACATGAAGCACAGAAAAAGCATCCCATGCGAGTCGCATCTTTCTGGACTAAAGATGGAGACGTCTCAAAGACAGGATATGCTGGCTTGCTCCTGTTATTTGTTTGCTCTTATTATCTTTGTTCTCTCGTTTATTGGCATCACGATTTCTTACCGCGGGAGCGTTCAGCCTTGGGTTGTCATTCCGCTCATAACGCGTTGGCAGTTCGCAGACAGCGGCGCCTGCTTGTTTGCAACTGATTGGTCATTGGAGTGACTCGCAGAACTGACGTCAACCCCCTGGTCTGAGCTGTGATTCAGAACCCGTGGTAATGAAATTTAACAAGTAGCCTATAACACAACCTTTACTTTCAGAACAACACCCAAAATAGACTGATAATAATATAATAGAATGAGCGACGCGACGCAATAAAAACTAAGAACCCTATAATATACAGTACCCACAGAAGCTGTCCACATTGTAGGACACGTCTTTTTGCGTTGCGTAGGGAATCCGCCACTAGATAGCCAAAAAATCGTAACGGCCTTGGTTTCAGCGGAACGCAGGAAAGGAGACCAGATGCTAGTTTTTTGAATGGATGTCAATGGGTTTTGTTAGCCGTTACGGGTTCTCCAATTGGAAGTATTACAGACCCTCCCATCTCCCTATAATAAGAGTAGGCCTATCTCTGTCCTGGCGTCGGTGCCCGGTCGACCAATCAATGACCGTATACGAGAGGTAGTAGCCTACCAGGACGCGACGCAACGGTGTTGTCCGCCATTCAGAAACCGGGAACTTTATTTTAATTTAGTTTGATTTAGTTTAATTTAATTTAATTTAGCAAACAGGATGAAATCATAAATGTGGCAATAATATTGCATACGTTATCAGTTTGCAGAAATAGGTTTTTAATTACAAATGTTTATGTTAGTAATACAACACTTTGGGTGTTTCTATAGCCATTGTATGTTAATAATAAACAATGTTGGTGGCAAAACATGTTTTACTCATTAAACTGCCCAATACAATTGAACAGAAGAGCAGATTTTGAGGAACGTTTTAAGAAACTTGAGGCAAGTTTAAAGAAACGTTTTATCTTGAAAAAGATGCGACGCAATGGCCAAAGACGTCCATCTGTTCGCTGGGGACAGCAAAGAGGCGATGGTTTTGTTATTTGTAATGCCTTCTCTGGTCGTGGGCATGTTGTGTACATTTTAGTGCAGTTTTGCAGAAATAATGTCTGTTTTGATTGTTCCCATATAATCACAGAACGTGATTTCAACGACAAACTTGTTACTACTAACCTAGTATGAAGGTATTTTTGGTGCAAAACTACTGAGCACCTGTGAGAGTGGAATTTGTAGTTGTAGAGGTCGGCCACACATGTGTATCAGTAAATTTGTAGTCAAAATTTGAAGTTGCAAACTTGTAGATTTTTTTTTCTCTCCCGCAAACACAACACAACAGTTACACCTTCTTGAATCCTTCAGTGCTTGTGATTTAGTGATTTCAGGAAAATAAAGCAGCTCGGGATGATTCTCGCGGAGTTTTTCACTTGCGCGTTAGGGCGCCACCTGCTGGGCGCCAAAATTAACTCGTTTGGCTGCAAATGCACAAATCACTTTTGCACCATATATCACACAGATATGTGGTGCAAAATGAGAGTGTGTGCGCACTTGTGTCAGAGACTCACAGCAGCAGATTCAAGCAGTTGTAGTTATGCTCTTGTGTTTGTGCTAGAACAATGTGCAAGAATAAAACCTTTAATTTGTGAGAAAATATTTGACAAGCATTCAACTCTCATTGCATGAATTCACATACTGTTTGCGGATGTGCAAAACTCGTCTGTGAACGCACGTCTTTTGGTGCAGGTGTGTGAATGTGTTTTGCACCATATTTACTGCAGCATTTGTAGCAAAAAATGTGAGTGCACGAGTATCTCAGTTTGTGATTTGTAGAATTGGATTTGTGCACTTGCACTGAAGGATTCAAGAAGGTGTAACTCTTGTGTTGTGTTTGCGGGAAAGGAAAAAAATCTACAAGTTTGCAACTTCAAATTTTGACTACAAATTTATTGATACACATGTGTGGCCGACCTCTACAACAACAAATTCCACACTCACAGGTGCTCAGTAGTTTTGCACCAAAAATACCTTCATAACCTAGGTTGATGGTAATGCGAGGACCATGGTCCTGGTGTGAGTCTTTGACCTGACGCCAGATGGCAGCACAATCCCGACCACACTCGACCACAGAAAGCAGTGAGTGAAGGAATCTGGGGTGATAGGGAAGACGGTTAATTGTCTCAGTCGTCTCAGTACAATTTACGTAAGCCTATCTCGGTTGGGGGTAGGCAACTGGAAGCAGAATTAGTCTGGTAATGTAGCACCATTTTAGGTTTCAATTTGGGACGTTAGGCTACACACTGAATGTATTGTAGGCCTTAAACTGTAGAAGATAGCACAGGACCCAGCCTACATGGCTGTATTCAGAATTCAAATCCAAGTTTAAAATTTACTGCAAACTACAAAATATACACTGAATGCTATTTTTAAATAATAGGTTCTACTCTAGGCATTATAGCAGTAAAATGGTTTTAAAGGGGCTTTAAGTACTTTGAGCTGAGTTAAGAGAGTTTATGAGAGTTCGGGAAGTTAAACAGTTTTTCTTTTCTTTTTTGGGGCGGTCTGTTTGCAGGTAATTTAGAGGGTATTCATTTAGACATGATGACTTGGTCTACTCCTGTAAAGAAAAGCACAATAACATACATTCCAAGTGATATCAAGGTTTAATAATCTATGTGATGTAAGAAAAATCTGACAAAGTGACTTCAAAGTCATCTCTTATTTTTTTGTTAATAATGGAGACGGCAGAAAATCAAACTACATTCAATTTAGCTAAAAGCGCTATTGCTGTAGGCCTATTGCACCTTTTTAAGAGAAAGTGTTTTGTGGCAAGTGCTGTAATCTAGAATACTGAAACTATGAAGGTTGTATGTCAGTCTATCATCACCATCTATAACCACCTCGTTTTTAGAAAAAAAACACAGAGCAGACAAAATCTGATGTTTCATTAATGATCTCTAAAGAATTTGACATGATATTATGTACTGTAATAAAGTAATCCGTATTTTAATTGCTCTGTTTTTCAAATGCAACGTAATAAACATTGGCATGTTTCTCGTCCACTCTGTTTTTGCTATAGAAATGAAGGATTCCTGAAATCGGGCAGCTTGTAGAGGAGGTTTGTGTTATTACTCACACATACAATTTGAGCTCGATTATATAACAAGTGATAAAAAATAGAGACTTACATTCAAGGGGGATATCTAGGGACCAGAATATCATACAAATATGTGGGTGGGCTCTTTTGACCAGAAAGATAAGGCACCTCCACATTTTCCTCAGTACTGTAAAATCTGTATTTAATTCCACATGTTCAAACTCTTATTTTTGTCAATGTTTTCTTTTCAGGATTTTGAATTTTTTCAAAGCCAAGGTTGAACTAAAATTTGTTGAATTAAAAACTATTCATAGGCAAAGATGATCTGAGCCTTAGATTACCAATCTAAGATCAGATATTATTGGATGTCGTCTGCATTTCATGCTGTGTCGTCATTGATACCCCCTTGTACTTTCACTGACCTTTTGCAGGCATTATCTTAGTTCAATCTTTTAAAAAAGTCAGAGCATAATGGTTCCTGTCACTATCTGCTTGAGCAAATCCAGTTCCTCTATTTTAAGGGAGTGTCTTGTGTTTTACTTGTGGTTTTGGTGGCAGTTGGTTAAGAAATGACAAAGAATGTAGGGTTGTTCCCAGATAGACACATAAAACGCATGCACTTTAACATCTTATTGTGGATGAATCTTAGCTGAGATTGTTGGGAAATTCAGAGAAGCTGGATACAGTATATGCTACTGGCACGACTACTGACACCCACTCTTTTCTTGGCATTTTTGCACAGGATTGGGGAAATGTATGATTGTATGCCTATGTAATACCCTATTGATGCAAGGCATCTTAAAGGTGCGATAATACTGCTCCATAATGCACTGAATATTCACTTGAAGTTTCCAAGATTCACTATGAAATGTGCTTGGGTTATGCAACTGAATTGTGTAATACAGAATAATTATATATTTCACACCTCTTCAAACACCACCTCTGTTGTTAAAATGTGGAAACTGCAGAACAATGGTAAACGCCTGTTCCTGTGTTCTTGAAACTGGGTGGACCTACAGTATATTCCAGCAACATGCTTGGTGAGAACAACATCTGCAAGGATGGGCATGAGAGGTTTTATTTTGACATGCCTCTTTTTTAGTTAGGGAATTTGCATCGCTCTTTACATAATATTACATTTTGTTAAAGAACAGTCTCTTGATTATACACAAGTCAGATTATCGCAAAACAAATGCTAATCCATATAGATAGCTAACATCCAAACAAGCATACTACTGAATTCTTTTGAATTCATAATTTCATTGTGGTCATAATTTCGTTGTGGTTTCATTGTGTTCTGTGGGTCTCATTTTGTGTCACTTGTGTTGTTGTAGTTGATGAACCACGCTGGCATTGCAGATTCTGACTTCTGAGCTAGTATGTAGCTGTTTTTGACCTGCAGCACAGTGAATTTTCCTGTGTCTCTGAGGATTTGGTGTTTATGTAATTCTCTCTCTCTCTCTCTCTCTCTCTCTCTCTCTCTCTCTCTCTCTCTCTCTCTCAGCATCCAACGAACTTGAACTCAGAGAGGAAGCAAGCAGCCCACTTCCTATCGTCATGGTAACAGCATGTGAATGCATTGAGCTAGAGTGGTGAGCTAGAGAAAGAGAGAGAGAGAACATCATCAGATGACAAAGCTCAGTCTACACAGCCGAATGAAAGGTAAGACGAATGGAATGTTTTGAGGACGTTTGGATTTGATTATCCTCAGATCTTTGAGAAATATTTTGCCATATTGAAAGGTTTGTAGATTTCATGCATCATTGTGTTTATGACGTTTGTCCTCTGCAGCAATACTGTGTTTTGACAAAGTGACCTCTGACTTTGGCTGTGCAACTTGTCGCTTCTAATCTAATATTCTGCTTTGTTTACAATTTGATAATGGTTATCTGTTTCTGCTATAGCGAAGAAATTGCTCAATTTGTTGTTTTTGCATTAGCATCTTATTTTGCGTATTTATTACAACGTGGCAACTTGTAAAACGCACCTCTGCATGGTTACAAAACATCTATTTTCTGTCTAGAATGCTGCAACGGAACAGCGTCATAAATCTGTGAATGCACACGCAGGTGCACGTGATGGCAAGACGTGTCCTTTTTCAGTGTTTTGTTGATCTGAAAGATACCTATTGGCAAGTTTTCATGGTTTTCAACTTTCACACTGACCACGGTTCCGTGACACTGTCAATTATAAAGGTGGAGCGACAGGTTGCCTGGGTTTGAGATTTCAGCAAAAGCAGGTGGAAACATTTTCATATAGAATTTCTTTAGGCGAATGATGGCTGCCTCTATATGCTATTTTTTATGTAAAACCTTCATGAGCACTGGGTATGATATCGATGCGTTGTTATCAGATTTAATATCTCTGTATTCTTCAAACATTTGGGTCTCTCTTGAAATAGTAAAGGTATTCATACAGAAATCAGATGTCACCACAGTTTTGAAGATGTTCCGGCATAATATCTGGCATAATGTTAAAAAAATGATGAATACTGACTTGAATCTGTTTCAAATCAATTCAGCATATGGATTCATGTAGTTTAAAACATTCTATATGGGCTTATACAGTTCATAAAAACACAGGGAGAGTTTTGATAGATTTCATGTGATTCTAGTGGAAGGTCTGAGTGGAGTGCAGATATTTTGAGTGATCATTCTGCTTCTGTTATCTTCGCAGCAATGAGGTGTAACATGACATCATCACTTGTAAACATGTTCATTTCGCCAGAGGCGATTGGATAATACAACGGGAGGTTGGATTTAGGGGGAGAGATATTCAGAAGATAAATATCAAAGATGTCTTTGTATGAAACGTTGAGTGGCAAAATGTTTTCTAGCCAAGATTAACAAATGTACTGATTTACTTTTATTATTAACATACTGTAGATAAAAAGCCATTATTTTTCTGATCACATTAAATAAATGTAAGACGAAGGTCTCCGCTGGAGTTATACAGGCTTAACTTTCCTTGAGAAAAATATGTATTGTTTAGATGTTGGATTCAACAGATCATGTGGTGATTTCCTATGCATAACAAAAAATGCATGTGCAAATACAGTTTTCTCTAGCGTCTGCTTTCTGTCGCTGTATGGATGAACAGGTAACTGTTGCCATGGCAAACACCCACTCATGTGCCAAACAAAGACCAAGATGGGCTGACTTTCCCTTTCTCATGGTTTTAGACAACTTGATTTTACAGCATTTGGATGATGATACAACACCCGGTTGTATTTTAAGCATCAAACAGTCACTTGAGTGATATTAAATGTTTGGCTTTATTGTACAACATTGCAGTACTGAAAGGATTTTTGTTGTTGTTGTCTCAGGTGTATTTTCAAGAATACAGTTAAATATGGAATATCTTATTTATAAGGAAATGCCAAACTTGAAGTAAAATCAAAGATGGAACATACAGCCTTGGTTTGTTCTGACAAGGGCTGGTGTGGCCCTAACGTTTCAACGTTTTCACCTGAGTGGGATGACAGTATAAACTCCTTTCTGGCGGCACCCGATGTGATCAAACCCCCTCCACAGTTCCAGGATCCAGAAGAACCAAGCGAGGCATCACCCACCAACTCTGCTGTAGTGGTAAGACAAGATAAAGACAGTGTGAGCTCCTTGAAGAAAGAGCGTAGGAGTAGACCCACCAGTAACATAGAACTTCACAGACGTTCCTTGTCCCTTTCCATCAACGTTAATGCCAACCCAGGAGTGACCAGGAGACGATGTGAAAGCTATGCACTTTCATATCCTAGCAGCAGTTCAGAGGATAGTGGAAGTGACAGCACTTCTGTGAGGAGAGGAGATCGCCTTCCAGATGCAGTTCCACGGTCTAGGTCCCGGAGCATTATCCTCAAGAAGGCCAAAAGGAAACCAGTCCCACCTTTACGAACAGTGTCGTTGCAAAGGCTTAGAGCTGGGAAGCATTCTGAACATAATATACAGCCAGTCTTCAAAAAAGATGCCCAGAACATCATGCTACTGCCAGATCTTATTCCAACATCTAAGTCCGAAGTTAGTAAGTGCAAGCAATCAGCTCCTACAGCTGAAGCTCCTAATAAGGTAGCGCTGTCATGCCATAGAGCGCTAAATGAACTACGATCCAGCGAACCATGCAAGCCTGGCTTGGGTCACTCTGCGGCTACTCCAGCAAATGAAGGTAATGCTGAGGTACCTACTTCTCCATCCTCCTCTCACTCCTCTACCTCCCAGCCCTCTATTTCTTCTCCTTCTAAGCCCCTTGGGTCAAACTCTCCATCAAGTGGTTATGCAAGCCAATGTGAAACCCCCACTCAATCAGTCCTGACCTCAGCTCACATAGGATGTTCTCAACTGGGCTGCAGGATGCGCCCTCAGCCATCCACCGCTATTTCTGGCCAAAGGGCAAGGAACCGAAACGCAAGACTCTCTCTTCAGCTTCCTGAAATGCAACAGTGCGCCCCTGATTCCGAAACTTCCACGGTTCAACCTAAAGCAAATCGGCGCAACTCGGACAGCACAGAAGCCACCAGACCCAAGCAACGAATGAGCAACAGTCTGTTCGTAATGCCAATGGTGACTCAGGAGGACCTGAACAATATTCATTTGCGTTCAATCAGCAGTTCCGATCTAGAGAATGCACGAGAAACTACAGAGGTTATTGAGGAAGAGACTGAAAGAGCTGGAAACTCTATAAGTCCTACAAAAAGACCGAAGGCCAAACCACCAGTGGCTCCAAAGCCCCAGAGAAACAAATGGCTACCCAGTGTCATGGTGCAGCCACGCTTTGGAACAGCTTCTGATCCAGAACCCCAAACAGTCATAGCAGGTGAAAGACAGGATGACATTTATGCTATGATCAACAAACCAAAATCTACAGTGACTGTACCATCCCCAAATACAGCCTGCACTGAACAAGGACGTCCTTACAGGCACCAGCAAATTTTTGATGGACACGTTGTGCAGCCAGTGTGGGAGACCCGTCGGCCACAACTCCCATGCACTTCTGAGGCACAGAATTCAAACGTGCTTCCACTTAACAAAACGAACAAACATGCATTTAATAAGAAGAGAAGAGCCCCAACACCACCTCTGGCAAAGACTTCAAATGTGGATAGCTCACTTTATGATAATCCAGCTCAGACAATGCCAGGCTCAGACAAAGTTCAGTCTCCATCTAAGCTTTGCAAGTCTCCAAAATCTCCAACATCTGCAAATCAGTATCATGTCACACTATATGGTGTAATTCCATCTTATCCTATGGTCATCGAACAACAACACTCAAGTGGTCAAGGTTAGCATTAATCTTCGTTTTTATCTTTTTTTTTTCCTTTGATGTGATTAAGTCTACATATTCAAATCATTATCAATTGTCTGCATGCCATAATATCTGATTCATCTTTCAACAGCGCATCCCACATATAATGTAGAGGAAAGTGACCAAATGCCAGATCTTGGACCTCTACAATTAGTGGGAGAGGAGGACGATGTATTTCTTTACAAATCCAAATCTCACACAACAGAGGACCTGTTCAGCATCATCCACAGGTTGGTTGATTCTAAAACAAAATGCTGATGAAATTTTCTTTTTGGCTACTAGTGCCATGATTTTTATCACTATTTTGAAGTTGGCTTCCCCTTTTCTCTTCCATATCTTTTTTCAGATCTAAAAGAAAGCTTCTGGGTCGTAAAGACTCATTTGAAAATAAGCAAGGTGACCCTGGCACTCAGACACTTGGTGGGGGAGCTTCCAAAAAGAGTTCTCAAAATGACAACTTCATAGCTTTTCTGAGGAGGACAAGAAGTGCCAAGGCTGGGTGCGGTGGACGAGTTTCTGCCACAGAGCTCCTCAGAAGCTCTAGACCCACAGCTACGGTTGCAGCAAATGTGACCCATTGCAAAAATAACTATGTACAGTCACATGGTCCTTAACTTTTTTTGATGAACTCTTCCAATCATGTTTTCTATCTAAAAGTTATTACAAAATACTATGTATTTCACCCCAAAATAATAATTCTGTCATCATTTAATCACCCTCTTGTCATTTCAAATCGGTATGACTAGTGTTCTTCCACAGAACACAGAAGAAGATATTTTGAAGAATGTTGTTCACTGGCCCCCATTCACTTGTATTGGTTTTGTGTCCATTCAATAGAAGTGAATGGGGCCCAGTGCTGTTCGGTTACCAACTTTCTTCAAAATATCTTCTTTTGTGTTCTGCGGAAGGAAGGAAGTCATACAGGTTTGAAATGACAAGAGGGTGAGAAAATGTAGAATTTTCATTTTTTGGTGAACTATCACTTTAAAGAAGCTTGTGAAAACAAATAAAAATTGGCTTGTAGAATTGCTTATGTTTTGAAAAGGATCATTTAAAGTAGAACATTTAAAAGTGGTTCAAATTTTACTGTTTTATTGTAGTGACTGAGAACAAAATAAGTTGAAATGACTCCTGTTGTAAATTCAGATACAACTTTATATGTAAACATAAATGTTTTAAAAGTTATTTCCTTGCCAAAATATTACTGAATGTTAAAAATATACACTATTTGTGTTGGGCTGTATCTTCCTGTTTTCCAAAAGAAGTTTAACATTTCATCCAGCAGCCTGTTGCTGTTGTGTATCAATGACTGTTTTAACAATGTACTGTTGTAGATTTGCACATGTTCAGTATATTAAATTTCTTTATAAAAGTAACTTGTTTATTTGGTGTGGGGTTTTTTGTGTGTGTGTTTAAGAGTTATTATGTACAGGACATTTTCTCAATTGCCAATGTTTAATGATGGCATTTTTAATAATTTTAGTAATCTATACATGTCTAAGCCATGTTTTTCTCAGTGTTCATATGTAATGCATTAATGCATTATTTTGTCAGGTCAGGTGACAGAAGCAGTCCTGTCATGTTGTGGTGAGGCAGGGTCACAGGTGAGGTCAATAGTGATGATAATAACGACATAGTAGGATGTTAATTGTGAAATTCAGTACTGTGACAAATGTTAGGCTGACAATCTACAGTATAGTTTCTAAGTGTGTGTTTAAAATGAGAGCTTTGAATTGTTCAGAATGCCATGCACCACCAGTTTTGTCATTTTATCAGGTGGCAGAAGCATCCTTGCCAATGTGAAGAGGCAGAGGTATGGTCACAGGTGATTAGGCTTAAAAACATGATTTTAAAAGTATGTTATTTACCCTGCCCGAATTTTCATTGGCATCACAAAAAGTAAAAAACAAATAAAATAAAATGCACCTGTTGTATATTTGTTGTTTTTGACTTGTGTAACATTAATAAGGTTAAATATTTAAAAAAAGCTTTAAAATATTATATTGTTTAAATAAGTCAAGTAAACTGCACTAAACTTTTGTGATAATGCAGCTCTGCAGACCAATTTTATTTATGTCCCCACCAATGTTAAAATGTCAAAAATTGTGTTTTTGTTCTAAATGAAATACCACAAAACAATGGAGTTTTGATGCATTAGTTAGAGAGAACGTAACGCTTTTACCACAATGTTTTCAGTCATACAATGGTAAGTGTTGATATAGATAACATACAGTACAGCATGCATGTCACATGTTACATCAAAAAGTGTTTTCTCAAACAACGTGTAAAAACAACTCTTGAGAAAAAAAAGCAATGCAAATGATGTGCCGCCCTTTATTTTACTGACATTAAATGCTGGGATCTGAGAGTAACTGCCCTCAGAAATGTATAATTAATAATATTTGTATTAATTATGTGTAATTTTTTTAAACACACATTAAGCACCTTAATTTTCCACATGGGCAATGTCATGTTAATGTTTGATCTGGCCATATAAGTGTCAATTTAAATAATTTAACACATGTAGGCTTCTGTAATTCAGAGATTTAATCACTGATGGAATTTGAAAATGAAGATGATTCACCCCTGTCCAGATTGAATTGTATTCACCAGCATGGGAAATTAGTATTAAGTTCAAAAATATCCAGTTGAGGAAATCCACTTCTTTCTGTTCCACATGACAACTGGAAATCAGAGAAAGACTCACAAGGTAGTGCATAAGCGAACATTAATGGACATTTGAAATCCTAAAGCAGCAATATCGTGGCTGACACTTGTATGCTAACCTTGGTGGGGAAAAACAAAGTTGCAGCTTTGTTGCAGTGGAGATGGTCAACAGAGGCTCACTGTCTCACTGGGACATGTTTTATACTATATTTTGTGTGATATAAATATGCAATAAATATGTGCTTTTATCAGCCTAATGAAACCATATAGATTATGATTTTCTTATTATAATGCTTGTCCAAACAGATTGTTTCACTGGTTTGTGCATTTTAATTCAAAATGTTTCACTTTTCTTGCATTGAAAACGTGTTGATATTCTGAATGTCTGGACTCTGGTTTAATATTTAATGAATACATTCTCTGAGAATTTCTTGTAACTTTTGACTGCAAATGTCACATCAGTAATGCTGGAATTGCCCATGACCTAATTTTTATTTTTGAGTGTTCTTCCTTTAAATATACACCATTAAATAGTTCACACAAAGATTTTTCACTCAAGGTGTTCCAAACTGTATTTTGTTATATTTTAAGTACATTTTTAAAGAATCCCTTTGCCGCTCTTGCCCTACAACAACAGTCGATAGTGACCATGACTTTCAAGCTACAAAAGAAAAAAGTATATGGCATATGGTATTGATATGGATATGGTATTTTGTTTGGGACATTTCTGGAGATTGACAGGTATGTTTATTTTAATGTGTTCAAAAAGCTGCATAAAGATTTTTCCAAAATATTGTTTTAGTGTTTCACAGAAAAAAATTACTGAGAGTAAAAAAGACAGATTTATTTTTATTTTAATATAAAAGTCTGTCATCATTTATTCATCCTCATGCTGTTCAATAGAAGATGTTTTGATAAATGTCTCAGTGGTTTTGTGTTCATATAATGGAAGTCAATCGGGTCTCACAGTAACATTCTTCAAAATATCCTCTTTTGTGTTCTGCAGAAGACAATCGTGTAACTGAAAAATAAAAAGGATGTGAAATAACATTACTTATAATGAAACACGTTTTTTTCATGTTATTTTACACCCAACGTGTAAATTTGCAATCTGTTTCTGTAGTTTGACATTTTTTACCACATTTCAAAAATATGCGAAAATGCTGTAAAATTACACTTATTTAACGGTGTAGGTTTGGAATGTAATGTGACATGTGAGACATTTTAATCCATCATCATATACTGGATATCATTTTACTGTCACCTACAGAAATTACCCAGATCCAGAACGATCTTGAAACCTCTTCTGTTGCATAGATAACTCTAGACCATGCGCCCATCCAGCAGGTTAAATAGTGCTTGAATGAGCAGACAGATACACAACCTAACTTTAATGAAATCTTTGAACAGGTTGACGCTCACTTCATCCTCAGTCATGTGGTTGGTGGTAGTTTATGCTTTTGAGTTAAAGGACCGTTGTGTAATTTTTAGCGGCATCTAGCGGCTGCAGTTGCGAATTGCAACCAACCGCTCACTCCACCCCTCCCTTGAGAGAGGATTAAAATGTAAAGCAGTTTATCTTTGGCTTTCCTGTGGCTCAGTGGTTAGAGCATGGCGCTAGCAACGCCAAGGTCATGGGTTCGGATGGATTGGATTGCACATACTCATTGACAAATGTATAGCAAAATGCAATGTAAGTCGCTTTGGATAAAAGTGTCTGCCAAATGCGTAAATGTAAGTGTGTCTTTTAAGGGAGAGTGTAGAAACAGCATGGCGACATGGCAACAACATTCCATGCAAGGGGACCCGTGCAGATAGAAATAGTAAGGTCTTTATAATATAAATAGTTGTGTATATTATATTGCATTTCTTTCAATAGATCTTCCAAAAAATTACACAGGCATTTCAATGATTGTCTCCTTTTTTAAAATAACAGTGGAACAAATATTCAAAAATAAACCTTAAAACCAAATTTCTAAATCTAAATTCTAGTATCTCATCTAATCTTCTAATCAGTTCTAGTCTAAATTTAGAGCTAAATATTTTGCCAACATGCACATTTTGAGGCCCCTTGGTGGTGACGACAAATGGAGCATAAAGGTAAAAACCAGTGAGCTGAACCATAAAATATTTTTTTGTAAATAAATTTGTAAGGTTAACACATTGTTAATCATTTCTGTTTAAAGGTCCTTGGTTATTGTTTTATTATGTTCATTAGTAACATCTTAGTCTTGTAAACATTTGTCCCAAGTCCATTCATATTTGACATACCCACAGGCAAAACCACGTATAAATTTACAGTAAACATTATAGAACCTCTCCCCTGCACATTGAAAAAGGGTGTGTGCTGATACACGCATGAGCGAAATTCTAATGCAATAAACCAGCTGTAGACTATCTTTAGGAAACAACCGTTTTCAACAGGGAATTGACACTGTAAAAAACCCAACTCAAAAAACGTTCAAACAACTCATTTTGTTGTGTTGGTTGAGCAAAAGTCCATGAAAAAGTTCACAGAACTTCTTTTAATAAGTTCATTCATTGTAACCAAACATTTTCTTCATTAACTTAAAAATATGAGTTGTGTGAAAAATTCTTTGCAAGTTCACTCAAAAAGACCTCTATAAATGTAAAAAATGGAGTTACGTCAATGTACAATGAACAAACAAGAGTTTGAAAGTTCCCAAGATGCACTGCAGCATGTTCAATTCTGTGTTTCTTATTTGTTTTTCTTTTAAAGATTAGTGTTTTAGTTCTTGCTGGAATAATTTATGCTTTAATCTTGTTGTTACTGTTTGTTATCTGTTGTGTTTAGAGTTTTTTTAATGAATGATGGCTTTTGATTGTTACCATGGTTGAGGTTTGTGTGTTCAATGTTGAGGTGCAAGTGCAGACCCAACGTAATTCAAACTGTTCAAGCAGTTGTTTGATAAAAGTTTACTCAAATTGTAGTAAAAGACAGAAATATTTGTTTATTTTGAAATAACCAATTTATATTCTTTATTTATGTTCAGCCAACAAAAATAATTTGTTATGTTGTTCATTATAAACTTGACTATGTTGTGACAACTAATGACTTAAGCATAATTTTTTTGTACCTCTCAAGAAAACTAATAATCCTAAATTACCTCAATTTATTATTTTTTGTATCTCCAATTACAGTACTTGTTTTAAGTCAGTACAACTCATAATCCTGAGTTATCCCAATGAATTATTTTTTGTAATTCATTATTTTAAATCAGTGCAACTTCTATTTCAAAAAGTTGAGTGAACAAGAAAAAGCGAGGGGAAATTAGTACTAAGATTTTTTTTGTTGTGAAGGCTTCATTTTTTTTAGATTGTAAAAAATACCTGGTTCCTGGAATACACGGAAAAGTTTGACAGCGTGACATTGTACTTGAGCCTATCGACATCTTTTTAATGATACCCTGTTTGATAATCATGAAGGTACCTCTAAGACTGCAGGAGTGAGATACAGTGAAGCCTTGAGGAAATACATGAGATTCTCACTTTTTATGCCATTGTAAATAGAAACCGATGCATAATTTAATCTTTGCTTTGTGTACGTACAGTAACTGTACATTTATATGCTCATTTTTATCAATATTCATCATTGCTTATTACACCTTGTTAAGGTGATTACTACAAAGCAGCTGTGTGTTAATTCTCGCTGGCATATTAGTCCTACAGAACATACAAACAGTTGTTCATAGCACAGCAAGATAATAATTGTCCTATTAGCAATTCCACCAACGCACTTTTGGCTTTTGTTCAGGAGGAGAAGATAGAGCACGCATACATGGTTAACTCTGGTCTGCCTGTTCCTAATGGCATCCATCATTCTGCAGAAACAGCCAACATGGCACTCGATATCCTCAGTGTACTTTCAAGATTATACACATGCCTGTTGTACCAGTCTGTATTCACATAGGCCTGCACATGGGTGAGTGTTTGCTGATGTTACAAGGCCCAGATCTGCAGACATGCAGCTGGGATTGCTTCAATCTTTGGGTAGCTGAAAGCACAAGCCAAATTGCCCAAATATTTAAGAAAAGAATGCACGAAAAGTCAGATAATTTGCAGAATTTGATGAATAGCATAGAGATACTACATACAGCACAGTTGAGCCACTTGTACAGCTCTCTGGCACATAGTATTTTCACCACAGAAATGCTTTTATTTAATGCAATTTAATCATGAAACTTATATGGAGTAAATGCATACGAACAGCAGTGGCCAAACTTGATATAAGGGCACATTTGCACAATATTTGCTTTAATGCCCCCTCAAGTTTTAATAAACAAAGCACTAACCTCATACAGTATTTAATGTACAAAATTATTTTGCAAAAATGCAACCTACAGCATATCAGGGAATGCGGTTACATTGACTAAAATCCTTCAGTTGTTCATATTTTGTCAATCCTACCTTGTTTATAACTCCAGCAGTCATTGACTCAATCAACTTTATGCATGTGTTGTGTGTCATTAAATTCTTCACAAAGATGTGCTTCAGTTTACACTCCAAGCACAACTACACAACATTAAAAAATGAGCATAAAGTATGAGCATATTAGCCCGCTTCTGTCAACCTTGCACTGGTTACCTATAAAGCATCGCATTAACTTTAAAACTTGCTTATTACCTATAAAGCCCACATGGTTTAGCTCCTCAGTACTTGAGTGAACTTCTCTTGTATTACAGTCCTTCACGTGCATTACGCTCTCAGGCGTCCTGTCAGTTTATAATACCTAGAATGTCAAAATAAAGTGCAGGTGGTAGATCCTTTCCCTATCTAGCGCCTAAACTTTGGGACAGTCTTCCCTGCACTGTCTGGGAGGCAGACACACTCTGTCAGTTTAAATCTAGACTAAAGACGCATCTTTTTAATCTTGCATACACTACACTTCCATAATATAAATCCTTTGAGGGTTTAGGCTGCATTAGTTACATCAACCGGAACCAGGAACACTTCCAACAACAACTGATATACTTGTTGCATCAAAGAGTGCAGAACAGTACTCTATTCTCAGCCAGTCTTGTCTCATCGTTCCAAGGTTACCACAGAGGGGAGGATGCAGTTCATGCCCAGACCTGATGGTAGAGCGGAGAATGGGAAGCGGCGACTTGACAAGAGCTGAGATGGTAGAGCTGGATAAAGAAGGACGCGGCGACTTGACACGTCTTCACTACAAAATTTCAAATGCTATTAGATTATTAATGATAATCTTAAATCTATAATTTACCTTATTACTAAGTTTATTTATTTTTATTTAGCCTTGTTGTGCAAGCACTGTCGAGCTTGTGCAGAGGCAGCAGCTTTTGCAGAGGGGAACAGGAATCCCCTGGTTGGGCCTGGGTTCTCCTGAGGTTTGTTTTCTCCATTGGAGTTTTGGGTTCCTCGCCACCATTTACATACTGTTTTTTGCACTACTGTATTTGCCTGGCCGGGGGGGCTGCTTTAGAATTAGAATTTTAAAGTTTTACTTATTTATTTTATTTTACTAATTTATAGTCTGTTTAATATTTGACTTGTGTTTCTTCTCTCTTTCCTTTATCTTAAATGTGTACTTTTCATTGTGCGTGCGTGTCTGTGTGTGTGTGTGTGTGTGTGTGTGTGTGTGCGTGCGTGTGTGTGTTTGTGTGTCTATGTCTATGTGTGTTAGTATGTGTGCATATTGTGTGTGTGGAGTGTTTTGTATGTGAGTATGTCTGTCTTCTGTGTTTTCACCTTTTTCTTGTTTTTACAGGTATAACCTTAAATGTTTTGCTTATAGTCAATATGTCTCATGTACAGCTGCTTTGTAACAATGAAAATTGTAAAAAGCGCTATATAAATAAAGTTGACTTAACTTTAAAAAAAACTAATATTTACATATTTATTAATATATTTGATTAAAGAGCAGACATCAATTTTTACAAATTTGGACTGTCAGTCCAAAGTATGGAAAAGGGGGTTTGCTATATTAAATTCTGATGTCTGATATGGCAGTGTCAGAAAATGATGACAGAACTTTGGTCTTCAAATTAATTCATCTTTTTCTTTTCTTCCCATGACAGGGCAAGGGGATGGGAGAAACATTTTGGCTAGTTGGCATAGAGGGCTTCACCAAACCCCTGCTCATCTCACCAGAGCTCAAGTCAGGGTAAAGACTAAAGTCTTACACAGGGGTGGCCAACCTTGCAGCTGAAGGTTGGAAGGATAGTTTCCCACCCAAATGCAGTCTTAAAAATAATGTGATGGCACCGGTTTGATACTCAGCTCGGTATACTTGCAGTTTAATAGACTAACAACTTCGGAGAAGCTTTTCTGTGATCATGTAGGCCTAAAAGATGTTACTGTGTTTTAGAAAGGCCAAATTATTTGCCTGCATTAAACAAAGAAAACAACTAAAGAGATATCTTAATGGAAATAAATGTTGTGACATTTCATTTTTCTCACTTTAATGTGTCTGGATATTTTATTTTATATTATTTGTTTTGTTTTCTCTCAGTTGTAATTAGCATTAATTAGATTTTCACTGTAATACAGTGAGTGTAATTTCACATCTCTCCGTGTTGTCCGTGCTTCAGTGTGTGAGACTAATGTATGTCTTTATGAATTTCTTTAAAGCCATAATTTCCAAACTTACAATTGTTTAATTTATTTATTCTCTCCTTATACATATAAAAATAGAACATTTTAACAGTAAAGACTGATTACAGGCTTGTCCAAAAATTTACAAGTAGTATAGACAGAAATAAATAAATAAATGTCTGTCTGCGCGCTCAAACAGATGCGCCTACCAGTGATTAAAATGCATTCTGTAGCCATTGCAGTACTATTTCTTCATCTAGCGCTGTTTTATTACATAAAATAAACCATGACGATTACGTGCTCATTTCATTCTCCGCTGCATTTTCTCTCCTTTGAGCTTCATCCTTATTCTCGTTGCAAATATATTTATTTTAGCAACACAGTCTGCAAACATAGGCAGACGACAAGTCCTTCCCTCCAATCAGCAGTCCGAGGCTGCTGTATCGACGGCTCGCATTGGTTTAGAATCCCATCAATCGCGGCATTTTCTGCGTTTGGACAAATCAGAAGGGCAGACTCTCCCCGTTCACCCCGCGCCGTGCGCTGACGCACGTATCACGTGATGTTTTCGCTGGGCTGTAGTGATGTGTAGCCACCATGAGTGAAGCGGGGAAATAAAGATTTATAATGGCAGCGAGTGACGATGGAGGCTTTGCGAAGACGCAGCGTTTCGTCGTGCTGAATAATCACCGGGACGATACATCGGAAGGCGGAGCGGATTACTCGAACCAGCGATTCTATCGGAGCCACAGACCCGCAGCCAGAAAAATGGGCCGCGCGTCGGTGTAAAGCGGAGGTAAAGTGACCTTTCATCGCATTGTCCCATGGAAGAACGGCCACGTTTATCGAATCACGGCGTTATGTTGACGCTGGAGGCGCAACCGCGTCGCACTGTCACCAAAACGGCCGCGACCAACGGCGACGTCTCTTGTGCTGCCGGGGAGCCTCCGTCCTCCACCTCCTCCTCCTCAATCAATAACAGCGGCTCCCGTTTGCACTCAACGGCCTCCTCTCATTCTCAGACACAGAGAAGGTACCATCCGCCTTACCATTTTAAAGTGCATCACCTGTTTCCGGATGAGAGCATCCCACAGGATGCTGTTTTGAGGAAGAATTTACCTCCCCTCCAGTATAAAGTGCATGACTCTGCCTTCTGCCGTGTACTCAGTGCTGGTACCACAGCTGCTGCCCTGGCCGCTGCCGCCGTCTGCTCCGGTGGCATAGACAGGGACATATGGAAGTGTGGATATCTCCGAAAACAAAAGCACGGCCACAAGAGGTTTTTCGTCCTGAGGGGCCCAAGCAACCTGGGGCCCAGTCGGTTGGAGTACTATGACAGCGAGAAGAAATTCCGAAATGCCCTTAAAGCCGCTGCGTCCGGCGTGACATGCTCTGCGAAGAGGGTCATTTATCTTTCCCAGTGTTTTACTGTCAATAAGAGGGCAGATGCTAAGAACAAATACCTCATTGCCCTTTATACTAAAGACGAGTACTTCGCAGTGGTGGCGGAAAATGAGCAGGAGCAGGAAGACTGGTATTTGGCCCTCACTGAACTTATGACCGAGGGCAAAAAGCGGCAGCTGGACACTGACGAACTCGATGATGGTTACGGGACGATTTCGCCAGGTACTATTTTTAAGGAGGTGTGGCAGGTCAACGTTAAACCCAAAGGGTTGGGTCAGACCAAGAATCTAATGGGGGTGTACCGTCTGTGCCTTTCCGCCAAGACTATTCACCTGGTGAAGCTGAATTCGGAGACGCCTGCTGTGAACCTGCCATTAATGAACATTCGCCGCTGCGGCCACTCGGAGAGCTTCTTCTTCATCGAAGTCGGCCGCTCCTCTTCCATTGGCCCCGGCGAAATCTGGGTGCAAGTCGAGGACTCCGTGGTGGCGCAGAACATGCACGAGACAATTCTGGACACCATGAAGGCTCTGAAGGCCTTTCCTGACTTCAGGCCGCGGAGCAAAAGCCAGTCCTCGGGGTCGAACCCCATACCATTCATCACCACTCGGCGGCATCACGGCAACCTTCCTCCCAGCCAGACTGGGCTCCAGCAACACTCCAGGACGGAATCGATGATGGGCACACCACCTACAGGGAAAACTAAAGGAGGGAGGGGCCAACGTTATCGGACCTCCAGTGAGGGCGAAGGCACCCAGGACCGGCCACTCAGCTCTGGTACGGGCAGTCTGGTGCACCTAAACACCCCCGTTCTCAGTGTGGGGCGTGAGGAAAGTGGTAGCTGCTGTGCCCACGCCTCACCCGGTTCAACCCATCACACTCGCTCTGCTTCACTTCCTGTGTCTCACTTCCTATCTGCGACCAGCCCCATCAGTGTGTCCAGCAGCAGCGGGCACGGCTCTGCCTCTGAGACGCACACCCGCCCCTCAAGCTCCTCTATATGTGGCTCCCCTAGTGACGGAGGCTTTAACTCCTCAGATGAATTCTGCCCGAGCCCATGTGACTTCAGGTACTTTCATGCAAACTGCACCACCCCCGAATCCCAAGGCAACACGCCGCCAATTAGGGAAGATTACCGGCTGACGGAATACATGGCTATGGATTGGCATAAAGATGGAGCCAGGACCTTCGAGGAGGAGAGCAGTTACATGGAACAGACTTTTCTCAAGCTAGCACATTCCTCCAAGCCAAAGCTGGGCAGCGGTTTAGGCGTCACGCAGCAAAAAGCGACGCAAACCTCATCTTCTTTAGATGAATCAAGCCCTGTGGAGTCAAAACGACACCAGGTTTGCTCGTGCCTGCTGAAGTCAGCCTATAAGTCTTACTCTGAATTACATCACCCAAACAAGCTTCCCTTGCTCAGCTCTGAGTGTCAGAAGAAACTGCCTAAAGACGACGGCTACATGCCCATGATGTACACCACAACTCCCTCTCTTCACACAGATTACATCCCTATGCAACCCAGAGCAAACCACCCTGCCACCCTGGACATTCATGCTTGTTCCTCACAGCAGGCGGACAGATATGGCTACATGATGATGCTCCCCGGTGACAATCCCTCCAACAGAGAACAGGCAGAGTATGATGACTACATGGACATGTCGCAAATTACAGTGGCGGAAGGCTTTTCCCAGTCCTCACCTGAAGGTCAGAAATCCCAGGGTTCCTACTTCTCTCTGCCACGTTCCTACAAAGCTCCTTCCCGAGAGAAACGCGAAAAGAGCGGATACGTTCCCATGTCCCCCGCTGAGCCCACAAGCCCACCTAGTCCTGGAGAGTACATCCACATGAATTTTGGTGCCTCCCACACTGCTGTGTCCTCATCCTCTATGAACTTCCCCTCCACCCCGCCGCCCTCTCAGCCCTGCTACCAGATGTGCTGCTCCTCACCAGACCATGACTACTTAGGCCTGAACATAGACAGTCTCTTAAAGGACCGCCCCCCACGTCACTCGCTCGTTGCTCCATGGAACCCCCCCAACTACGCCCGGCCTTCGGTATGCTCTTACGGCCAGGCGTTGGCTAATTTTGTTCCCGAGAAAATTCACAGTGGCTGTGGAGATGCTGACAGTCCCTCGAGAATGATGCAGCACCTCTGTATCTCCGAACGGCTTCCTCACGGTCCATCCGAGCCCAAGATCATCAGGGCCGACCCGCAGGGCAGGAGACGACACAGTTCTGAGACTTTCATCCCCTCACCTGGTTCCTCTGCTAGCGCTTGCAGTATCAGGCTCTCGGCCAATCAGAATCTCCCCGAAGCTAACAGATGGCAAAACTCCACCTCCTTCGATAGCATGTGGTCGCACTCGGAGGCCTCTCCTGACTTTGCAAACTCTGCTGCCGGAGGAACACGCCAGAACACCTCATCCAGCTACCTCAACTACATCGCTCTGGACCTGAGACAAGTGCCCAGGGTGACACACGACACGCCCCCTTCGCACCCAACTCATAGTAACCTCCAAGAGAGCGAAGCCTATGCTGGTATAGACTTCTCCATGTCAGGAGGACATGCCACTGCCTCAAAAGGTTGGTTGTATTTATGTCTCCCATTATGCTACAAGATAAATGGCAGCAACTAACCACCTAACACACCGTCTGCATGATCCATTAACATTCCTGTGTCTGACTTGAAAAGAAAACCAGACTGGAGACAACTGTATAGTGCAGAGAGACTGAACAGTGCAATATGTCACATGTAAAGTGGACAGCTTTATTGTATTTACATTATGATCTTGGCAAATCTATCTTGCACTTTGTGTCATTGTTTCACTGTTGTTTTAATGAAATGAGCCTTTTTTACAGAGACTTCTGCTGAGGACTGTCTATTGAACATGACGCAGTTATAGTTGTGATAAAAAATATGAAAGTACAGATTTGTTTTGCCTTTAAGAGACATTTAATATATTTTCTCATAGATTTATCTGAATTGAACTTATTGAATATGATTTAAAATTTGTTTTGCACTTTGAAAATCACTGGGAAAAGGAGCACAGAGCGACTGTGTAGACACTGAGTTGTGATGTGCAAGTATGGTATTAAAGAAACCCACATGCATGCTGCAAAAATACTCTTGTCTTCATACCAGATTGCCTTTATGAGGCAACGTTTACATTGTTTTATCAGGTTTGCAAATCTATACCTGCAAATTGTAGCACTTCTTTTGAATAATGTGTTTTGAGTTTCTAGTGTGTCAAATTATTCCTTCTGTTCTGCACGTTTTCTCTTCTGCACATTTAGCAACAGTCATATGTCTACTTTTTGTCAGCTCATCTGCGTTTTACGTTGATGGGGGAAGGCAGATACTGAAAATGTAGTTCCTAAAGGGATAGTTCACCCTAAAATGAAAATTCTGTCATTATTTACTCACCCTCAAGTTGTTCCAAACCTGTATACATTTCTTTGTTCTGCTGAATACAAAGGAAGATACTTGGAAAAATGTCAGTAACCAAACAGATCTCATCCCCCAATTACTGCCATGACATTGGTTTGGTTACTGATATTCTTCCAAATATCTTTCTTTGTGTTTAGCAGAACAAAGAAGTTTGAACAGGTTTGGAACAATCTGAGGGTGAGTAAATGATGACAGAACTCTCTTTGAGTGCTTAAAGGGGTACTTTTATGTTTGACCACTCACATACAGTAGTAATCTGACAAGTAACCTAAACGGTTTTAAAATTTTGAATGCATAGTTATTATAACTACTGTGGTGATGTTAGCACTATAATTTTTTCTGTTGTTAATAAACAGAAAGGACAAAAGAATAGGTAATACTTAACAACAAGGTTGTATTTGTCAATGCACTAACCAACATGAACTAACAATCAAAAACACTTTTACAGCATTTATTTGTCTTAGTTCGTAAAATAAAAAAAGGTTGTAAATGTTAATATAAGTTAATTCACAATCAACTAACATGAACATACAGTTTTTCATGTTGGTATTTGTATTAACATCAACTAAGAACAATAAATGCTGATTGTGTATTGTGTGTGATGGATTAAATAAAACATTCTCTCTAAACTCGATATAATATAATTTTTACTGGATGAGTATTTCTCGGTAGATATACATAAGAATTCAACTTCTCAGAATTTGGGATTATGAAAATAAAGTTGAAACAAATCGTATCAAGAAAGAAATGCAGCCGTTTCCCCCAAGACTGTTTCAAACTAGAACTAGAACCATTCTCAAAATGTGGAAATATAAAATTTCTTGATTTTCAAATGACAGACCTACACATTTATATTTTTTCTTTAAACAATACTGGATATGATGAGATTCAGTAGCATCTAGTACAATAACTATAATGGACAGAAGTAGATCTGAATGTAGGGTCTAATGACATAAGGTAGAATTTGTTCTGTCATATCTGTTTTGAGGCCCCTTGGCCCTGGTCCTAAACAAGCTCCGCCCATCATCATTTTGATTGGTCAGTTGTAGCCTAGTACTATCAATCAAAACAGTTTGTTGGATTGCAGTATGCCCGGAGGTGACTTTTAATTGCTTCTTAATTGTATATGGTATGGATGCATTAAATGAATTTTAGCTGATGGTGACAATTGAAAAGTTTGGAAATTGTTGCAGTAAATGTGTGTTAAATGAAGTGTTAAAAACTACTGTATATATGAACACTGAAGCATTTCATAATATGTGATCTATCTTCTTACCCTTGCAGATTGACTGAGTCACATGCTGATGCCCGAGGGGAATCGAAACATTGAGAGTCCAGTGAACTCTGGAATGCCGAAGAAGAAGCCGTCTCTTCTTCCTCAGACCTCCAACAACAAAGACTGAGAAACTGCACAACCTCTTACGTTCTGGATTTCCCGCATAACTGCCTCAACAACCGGTTCATTTGTCTGTTTCTGAAGGAACGTTAATGTTTTTGGTCTTGTTTTCTACAGTGGGTTTACAGAACTGTGAGCTCCAGACGTCTAGCACTTATTTGTGTGTGTGTTTGTACCTTATTTAAAGTGCATCATAGCTCTTATGTTACAGGTTTACGTTTCTCCACCCAAAATCGGATAGATCTGTGTAAATAGGAGGAGCTTGTATATTGAATAACATTTTGTATAATGAGCCAGGTACTAAGCAGTGCCGTCCCATAACCCCCCACTCCTCAAGACACTCGCCACACATCGCACTCAGTTATATTGTTTTTTTATTTATATAAAGTAAATTAATATTTTTCAGGGAGCATTGAGTTGCAGTGCACATACTGGAAAAGGGTTTTATTTTGTTGCACGGACCACTTCTATGAAGACCACTTTATTTTTTTTTACTTTTCGGTTGGCTTTTTAGTGTATGAAAACATCTCCTTACGATACCGTTTTTCAAATCTGAATTGGATGAATTCAAAAGTCCAAGCATTTTGACCAATGCAAAGCTTAAAAACAAGTATTTTCTATGAGCACTTTTTACATGACACGGTGTTTTCTGGATGCTACCTCCTGTTCATGGCATAGAAAAAATACTAAAAAAATCCTTTTAGCCTTGCCTGTATTAGTGCGATATCAAGTATTGACGACTTTGAGGTCAATTGAGATGCAAAGTACTATTATTTCCATGACCACAGACTTATGGCTTTCAGTCTACATTTAAATGAAATGCAGCATTGTTTACATAGATTTGGAGGACTTTTAGGCCTTGATGTAGCCACTGGATACACATAAAAAGAATTGTTTACTATTTCTTGAAGTTAACTTATTTGCATTTCACTACTAGTCTTAAAACTGCCACATTACAGCAGGAAGCTGGAACTGTACAAACTTCATGCTACTTTGCATTACTCACAAGGTACATCCTGTTGTTTTGTTTAATTTATTTATTTATTACATTTTACGCAGTGACGTTCACTGTTTGCGGGACAGTTTGTATAGTGCATCGCTGGTCGTATGAATATAGTACTTACTGAGAGGGGGAATTCAGTGTATATATAACTTCAAACCAACTCTTGGGCTTTTTTACCAAGAATTATTTGTTTCTTTTTGCTTGTACCTGAAAGCTTTATATGAAGACACGTTGGGTTGAGGTTGTGGTTGAAAGCTGTGTAGTAAGATGTGTACGCTTTACAGTAGTAGTCCAGATGATGTTGGGACACGTCAGTGAATTTTTCCATTCGTTTCGGTAGCGGCCACATTCTTTCTTTTGAATAGCTTTTGTGTCATGCTATTGTGTCATGATATTGCGTTGCTTTAATGTAAGTAAAATGTGAAATGGAGAAAAAACAGTAGTATACCGTTTCTTGGGCGTTTTTCTACACAATAACTACAGTGACAGCCTGGAAAAATAATCAAGCTTGTGTTTTTTGTACTAGGGGCTCTACTGAGGTTATAGTTTGGGGATACTGATATTGTGCCGAGTTGTTTGCCTTCTTTCGATGATTAAAAAGGAAGCGTTGGGAAAAAGTAATGTGCAGAGTCTGTGTTGACGATTTGCATTTCATTTGGTCAGTCCACACTTTTGCTGAAAGTTTGTGATTGGGCTGAAACATGTTGATGATAACGACTGAAGCGAACCATTATCAGCGCCGTCTTCCTTTGTAAATATTGTAATTTTTGATATCCCTTCTCTTGTCAACATGCTACACGGTACCTCCTTCGGTTATTTTCAGAATGAGGCTGTTTTGAGATTTTCTTTGGTCAGTTTCACATTTTTATATTTTATTTTTGGTGTATATTTATCAGATTAAGTTTTTGCTTGTAATAGAGCTATTGCAATAAAAAAGTGCCAAGGTATCCCTGACTGAGTTGTGTGCTCGTGATTTATCATTTCCAGTATGATGCAACATTGCTGTGGGCATGTTAAGACTTCTACATACACCCAACATTTCCTTACATGCTGTACACTTCATATGAGAGATGCTGCCCTCCACTGGACAGAAATCGCATTCAGGTGTGACTATATCTAATAAAATATATATTATTAACATAAGCATTAAATATCTTCTTTCATTTCAAACATTAACCAACAGTCTTGATTTTACCTGAGACGTATCACCAATATAAAGGGACAAGTCATAAATAAATGAAAGGACTCATATTTAGCTAGCATTATAGTTTATTCTTTTAAAAAAGTGATGGGACCATTCCAAGACTTCTTACACATTTAAATATCTTAATACAAAGCCATATTTACACAAGTGTGCAGGGCTGGGTAAAATCATCCCATCAACAAGGAAAGGAAACCTTTTCCATTTAGAAAAACATAAATATGTCAAAGAGAGAGGCACTTTTAGGTTATGTTTTCCTTGAATAACACTGAATACAAGATGTCTGCATATTCGCCGTCTCCTGCAGTCAGGAGGTAGTGTGTTGAGGTTGTGAAGATATCATCCTCATGCAGGTCCTTCACCGCTCCATGGTACAGTACAATAAAGTTCATGCAATTTAACAGCCCTAATTTTTGGGGGGATAAATAAAAACAAGTCTCTATATGGGCCTACAAATGAATCTCAATGTCACACAAAGTTGCTACACAGATCCTTGGCTTGCTTTCTTCCTGCTAACCGCAGAAAAAATGAAAACAGCACAGGCTCATTTATGAAAACAGCTCATCTGTCGGCCTCGTTTTGTCCTGGCTGTTGTTTGCTTAATTTTGTGTAGAGTAATTATTGTGTGCTTGGTGTTGATCTGAGGCACTTGTGCGGCGTGGAGCAGAAGAACGTTTGTGATGCCTCCTCAGCCAGGACTCTCATTAGTCGACTTAACTGAGTGGGGCCGAGATCACACGTTGAGGATTTCAAACTCGTCCTCTGACTCAAAAAGCTTGTCTGGAGACTCAATGAACTCTATAAAGCAAGCACAGAAGATTATACTTTTAAACACATTTTTAAAATGTGAAAAAAACCATAGGGTCCCATAGGTCATTTTGTTCAATGGGACTGGTTTGGACTGTGAGCATACCATACTAGAATGGATTAAGACCTGAGTGCAAGTTTACAGGGAAAAGCAGTACAGCCTGAAACAGAGTAAAAAGCAATACCTGCTCCTGTGGTCTGCACCTCTGGTTTGGTGGGGGGAACAAACGGAGGCCAGTGAGATGGATGTTTCTCTACCAGCTCAAACATCCGCAAGTTATTCTTCTTGAGGAGCTCCTTTAAAATTCACAGAAGCAAGGTAAAACATACAAAGAGTGCATCGCACATGAACTGCGTGTAAGTGTGGACAACTGGCAGGAACAACATGTCAAAGTTCTACCTGCTGAACCAGGTTACACCAGCTGTCAAAGTCCTCCTCACTCCCAAAGAAAAACCCCTGGTGACAAACACATTTACTGTCATTTGTCTATTAAAACATCTTCCAGCTGCTTCATAGAGGTTGGAGCAGGGAACCTACTTCTCATTCACGGGCAAATTTCCCGAGATGATTTGCTGCCATATTGAAAACGGGTTAAATCTTACACCTGACCTTCAAAACGTGAACATGCGAGAAAGCGCCTCACCAGTGCAACAGAAGGGTCCAGACTAGTGATTTTCATGCGGTGTGGAGTCCTCTGACAGTGATAGCTCTGATCATCCACGGCAATGCCTGATTCAGACTCCACGGCCTGCTGGGTGGTGTGAGGGTCCAGATAGATCAACTCATCATCTGCTCAGGACAAAAACACACAATCAAAGCACAATACCATACATTTCCTGAATAATCATTCTTGTTTGTTTTTATTGCCACAGCTTTCAACAATGTTAAAAAATGCAATGTCATTGCTGAATCCGACATTGCGGGTTCATTATTGAGTGTGCAATTTTACTACTACAAACAATGGCAAGTCATACATGCATTTAGAAGCCAATTATTAAGCCAACTCACCAATAACTCCAATAAAATAATAGGCCAGATTGGGCTTTCCTCCCAAAACGCCACATGACTGAGGCATTTTAAAACACTCCTGGAAAAAGATGACACAAAACATGAAGTACTGAAAATGAAATGAAAATCTCCACAGTCTATTAAAAATGTTCTTGACCAAAAAACCGTGCCACAAAGCTTTCCGAGTCAAGACGTTTGTTTTGTTTTTCTATGCAATTTTTTGATTATTTGAATAAAACCAGCATTCATTGATATGTTAAACTTTTTTGTCCCATAAAAGTTTAGTGTTTTGTCCATTTTGTCCCACATACGTCATATTTTAGGGGATAAACATTGTACAAATATGCCCTCCCAGACTTTTGGCCTCTACTTGTTGATATTTGGATGCAGAACAGAGTCATTATCATTAGTGAGGTTAGAAAATACTTCATAAGTGTTTATTCAACCTATATCATATCTAATCCCATCAAGTTAAAACAACTGTGTCATACTTTGAGGGCCTGAATATAAACAGGGTTGATGTTGTTAATGCCCATCCGAAGAGGAATCACCAGCAGCAGGGGCCTCCAGTCCAAGGGCCCTTGTGATTGATGGCGTCCCTGGCCCTCTGAACAGCTCTGGCCTGACACAGAAACCTCACTCCGGCCGCAGGGACCAGCCCTGGGTCTGCTTTCTAGGCCTGGCTGAAGACACTGTTTCTCTGGTATAGAGTAAGTAGGTGTCGAAATAAATGCAGGGTGGAGATGAGAAGACCGAAATCAAGAATAACAAATAACTCAGGTCAATTACAATTAGGGCTTTCTAGTCTAGAGAAAAAAAACTTACTGATGTCCTCAAGAACAACCGTGTTGTCCATTGACACATACACAGCCAAAGGATTCCAATCGTCAAACAAAGCAAGTTTCCTAAAGGCAAAAGAATGGGAAGTATTAAAGGGACAGTTTGCAACAAAATAAAATTCTGTTTTATTTTTTAACACTCCGTTAAATTTTTTTAACACTTCTGTTTTTATTTTTTAACACTATTTTTTGATTACCAATTTGTTGTGACAAACCTGACATTCTTACATCTATGATAAACAAAATGAGAAGTTGAGTAGACTTTTTAGCCTGCTTTTTTGAAATACTGATGAAAGTACTGATGCAAGTATGCACACGTGAATGAAAGTACATTTACATTTAGTCATTTAGCTGACGCTTTTATCCAAAGCGACTTACAGAGAGTTCAGGGAGCAATAAGCGATATGTCATACAGGAGCAACAACACAATAGGTGCCAATACAAAGTTACTAGTTTCAGCAAAAGCTAGACCAATTGAGAGAAAGAGGGATGGTGTTTTTTTATCTCTCATTTGTCTGTCAAGTATTCACAGAAGAGAGTGGTTTTAAGTAGTTTTTTTAATGTTGTGAGAGATGTGGTTGACCGGACTGAGTTGCGAAGAATGTTCCACCAGGAAGGAGTTGTGAAGGAGAATGAGCGGAAAAGCAATTTACTGCCCTTATGAGAAGGCAATACAAGACGCCGCTGGTTTGCTGAACGCAGGGTTCTTGATCTTGATGGGGTGTAGAAGTGTAGGAGGGTGTGAAAGTATGCCGGTGCAGATCCAGTGGTAGTCCTGTAGGCAAGCATTAGTGACTTGAATCTGATACAGGCTTCAACCGGTAGCCAGTGGAGAGAGATGAAAAGGGGGACCCATTATGGGTTCTAATGCAAAGTACAGCTAATTCTGACACCGTGTTTACACCGGACGCAGTGCGGCGCGACACACAGCTTGTTCTCATGGGAATGTCATGCCGCATCCAGTGTGGACAAATTTTAAAATTATGATGGTTTCTAATGCATTCTACTGTCTCTTGTTGCGTGGCATCAGTGTATCCGGTGTAGACACGGTGTGATGCCTGTCCTTTCTTGAAATGGTATGTATTTGTCATAAATTCAATCATTTTTCTATGTAAAAATAATCATAATCCCACAGACAATTATCATTACAGATAGTATTACCAATATACTGTACATCCCATGAAAGATTTGTCACACACAATGCTTACCAGCACTATGAATAAAACAGTCAGGTTACAAATTTTGAGACAATTTCTGTTAAGTTTCATCAGTGTACACAGTATTGAGAAAAACATTACTTCTCTTACTACTGTCTATATTTGGTATGCAACACTGAAATTTTGATAAAAGCGCTATAGAAATAAAATCTAATTTAATTATTCTTTTGAATTATTTCTGAGATGAACCAATAAAAGTTTAATTCATTACTGACTGTAAATTTAAGTCATTGTTGACTGAAAAATTCCCACAAGTTTTCAATTTGTATAAAATGTATACATTTTTATACAGCTTTATGAGCATGACAAACCCTGGTGATCGTTTGTTTTCACTCTAGAGCTGTGTTTTTGTTCCAAAAAGAAAAATTCATATGGGTTTACAACAACATACCGGTGAGTAAATAATGACCAAAGTGTCATGAACTAAAAACATTAAAACAAGGACACTTGACAATTATACATCATGAACTCAATAAAAAAAATTGTATAAAAAAACTGACTCACTTGAGCACTTGTGCCACTGTATTTGGACCATACCATTCTCCAACAGACTTGCCCTCTCCAACACCCATCTGGGCTACATATATGGAACACAGAACAGACAAAATTCAACACTCACATTGAGAGTCTGTGCTTAACAATGAGATGTACAGTATTTAAACCAACAAGACACTGAAACAGTAGAACAAATAATCGAAATACAATAGGATCCAGGTCACAAAAACAACATGAATTACAGAATGTCTCAGCGTTTGGTATGTTTCCCTGACTTTGCAGAAAATATCAGGTGTGTAATATCACACCTGTCTCTGTCTTTGGCTACGGTCAGATCAGGTGGATGTTAATGCAGAATGTTAATGCAGATCATTCCTGAGAAGTTGTCAGTGTGTCATTTGTTAGAAAGAAGGTGTGTCTAATTCAGTCTCTTAAGCCTGATGAAAATTCCAGAATGTCGTATAGACCACTTAAGTATATACATACAGTATATACTTGATTTTTTTAATATCAATATTATACATGAACATCAATATTTATGTTGTTTTATTTTTTTTACACTTTTATTTAAACATAAAAATACTTTTTAAAATGTGTCCCATGAAAAATACCATATTTTCAATGTGATCTAAGGCTTTTGAATACTGTATTCGCCTCACCCATCTGGTGGATGGAGTAGCAACTATCCTTCTTGTCAAGAAAGCAGTGCAAGATACGGTGGTACTCTTTGGGCTGATGTTTCTCTGGATCCCATCGCCAGTCTAGAACATACAGTGACGTAAAGAATTTAATAAAGCACTTACACCAAAAATGCACGTTTCTTTACAACCAAATGACATCATTATATACTAGGCAGCAGGTGTTTTTCATTTATAGATGCAGACAATAAAATGACTTGGCTTCTCAACGTTTTGTGGCTGGAATGGAATACTATGATCCTAATATAAAACCTAATATTTTATTAGGTCATAGAAATAATCTACAGTATGTTATGATAAATGTTTCCAACAGCAGTGTGCTACACGGTAGGCCTGCTCACTATTAAAAAGAATAACTAGTAAAGTATAACACGCTCCTTTTATCTGGTAGACGTTCATTTACCTCGTCCAAGGTGCCTGCAGAGCAAAGCCTGTGCAAGAATCATCTGTCCACAACGTAGCATGCAGCCCCATCCTGCATCTGATGAAGGGCCTGTTCCTCCTACAGACCACAGACAAATTAAGTGCCCTTCATAGAGTACTGACTCTGAGCTTTTCATCTTGTCAACAGCCCATGATCAAGTCCTGATTTTATTGCGTTTCAGGTCCACTTCACTCGGTCAAGACAAAACACACAAAACCTGGTCTGGTCAGACTTACCTATTGGAGAAAACTTTTTTCTGTATGTAAACCACAGTCTTGATCGCACATCTGAGAGCAGCTCTGCTTTCACTGGAAAAGGTGAAATGAGGAAAGAAAAAGTGAACTTCATCTGAAGAGAAAATTCAATTTTGAGTAGTTTTCATATTTTAATGGCAATTTTTCTTAACTATATGGGCAATTTCTTAAAATGGTTTTAAAATGTCAGTGAAAAAAATGTTGCTTTATTTTTGCCAACGTATGTAAGCAATGTCACCAAAGGTGTGTCCCAAATCGTGCATTATTCTACTATTCCGTAATATAAATAGTGTGAGTAGTGCGTTCACATTGAAAATTTTCAAAAAAAGAAGTGCACTTTAAAGTCCCAGTGAAATTAAAATAGACAATTCTTATTTTTTCATGAAATATTGCAGCGTTTATAGTACATAGCTTATCAATGTAGGTCATTTTCTTTTTAAAATTCATGTACCCTCATAATCTTCAATTAAAATCTGAAAATGCACTTCTGCCCTGAAATGACTATCCATCTCAAATGACGTCAATTAGACGGCTTGGCCGGAGCATTCGTTAACTCCTCCCCTTCAACCGTCAGTCTGCTGCCAGTTTCATTTCAAAATCAATGCAACAGCTGTTTTTACACATCCAATCAATTCGCAGTGAAAAACGCAAGCCACGCCCACTAATTTTCTCCTTTGAAATTCCTTTTCACTTGGAAATGTGTCAGAATACGGAAGTAAAAACAATCGCAACTTCCGGTTCACGGGGACTTTAAGTACCCAGGTGATGCACTTTTTCAACCGAAAATATGAAGTTTGGAATTGTGGACACTTCATGCACTCAACGGTCGCAGTTTCGCTTACGTAGCGGAAGGGAGGCGGGGGCCATTAGATGCTGCTCGAGCAAAACTCCCCTGCAAAGTGATAACGCTTCAGTCTGATGATGACTAAAGTATTGCTGGGCAAAACAGATGAAAACTACATTAAATGTACAATGGACAAATAGATTTTTATTCAGACGCATTGTGCCGTGCGATTGACGTCATTTTCGCTCGTCTGAGAAACCGATGTACTTCCGATTTAGTAGTACATTTAGTATTCCATTTGGGACGATACTACCCTTCTAAAATTTATACACTACATGGTTGAGTGCATAGTGCATTGTTTAAGTGCATAGTGTAGTATGTCATTTGGGACACAGCTCAAGTAACACCACATAAATTCAAATTCATAAGCAAATGCACAAAAATTGATTGAATGTAAAAGATTTCACCAATTTACATAAACTGATTTAAAACAAATTTATATAACAACACTTTTAATAAAGAATTTTTACCTATATTAAAACAAGGCTTTGCACTTTTTATTGTTTCATAGTTGACAGCTCTGTATGAAACATGGCAGCAATTATTTTAAGACACAAACTATATTTTGGTCACAGAAAAAAATGACAATAGTTATGTAAATACTGTCAGTTCCACAACAAGTTGTATGCACAACAACAGCAAGTTAATGAAAACTGTTTTGGATACTAGGATACTATCACATTGTGAACCTTGAGTTTTATGTCACTGTAACCCTTAACAAGTTCTACACAGTTATCTCAGATCTGACTGGTAGAATTGCATTAGGAAAATTGAGGCCTTACTTGTTTTAATATTGTAACACGCTCCCAAAATCCATACTGGCTCATCTGTGTCTGGAAAGTCTTCTAAGAACTCAGACAACACGTTGATTTGATTCTCATACGTGGCTAGAACTGAAATCATAAATGAAAATATCAACTGTCAATGCCTAAGCAGGATGAATGTATGGCGTGCCCATGAAACCTTGATAAAAATGAACATGACCAGAACACCACAAAAATATACTGTATACTGGTGGGTTGGTAGTGGTATAAAAAACTGACCCCGCTGACCAAAGATGTAAGTGATCGTTTCAGATTGTGTGGTACATGTTACAGAATGAGTTACAACTTACACGGTACTCCAATGTATGTTCAAAACTATGGTGCATGCCCAGAAACATGGTGTGATCATGGTACATATGCAAGAAACCATGTGTTAGCATATGTCCACAACCATGGTATTACCATGATACTGTTTTATTAGAGGTGTAACCAGAACACAGTAATCATTTGTAAGGATCAGAAACAAAACAGCAGCAAAGTCAACTCCTGTGGGCAGACAAGTGAACTCTGTTGGTATGAGATCAAAGTAGGATATGCACATAGGCCACTAGAGAACAATGAGAAAACTTGAAACTCAGTTACGAATTTTTTGTAGAAGCCACACAGACAAATCTGACTTAACCGCAGTCGACGCTTTTCTAAACCAAACCATCGCCTTAACATAATCGTGTTATTAAATCGACAAACTGCTCCTGAAATTCTGATTTTTATTTATACATTTCCTACCTGCCTCCATCCTGTGCTGTCATCGGCGTTTAGAGTCAGCGATACAAACACAGCGCGTTGCATTGTGGATAACGATGTTCTCATCCAAGGCATCCTGCTAATGAAAATCATAGTAAAAACGACATTTACCAGTTCTGACAGTGGAGCCCGGAAGTTAGACTTCACCAAAATATTCCATAGCATGCTAGCGCCTGTAGTCTTTTAATTCTCCATCTCTTTGCGTCGTTCATTTGTTTTTCTCGAAGCAGACAAAACGCAGGTTGGAAACGCAGTATTTAATAGTAAACCTTTGATCAGTCACAGTGAGGTATTGATGAAACCTCTTCTGTTCAGAAAGAATGCTATTAAATGGTGTTATTCATTGCAAATGTAATTTGTTTTTATCGGTTTGGTTTATCCTAGCTTGGCTAATCCGCTAGCTAGTATGATCAATCCTCTAGCTTGTACGACCACAAACAAACTATTTTATATTTCAGCTACTTTTAGTAGTTACATGTTGTCTAGAGGTTGCAGATATGCAGTGATTACACCCTTTATGTGACAGTCAAAACTTTATTTCCCAATTTCGTTAAAAAACGTAACTTTACGTAGTAAATGTACAGTCTTGTGTATAGATCTTTTCTGCTGTGTGTTAGATGCATGAAAACCTTCTTAAATACTTGCTCGTATATCAGTAGTTAGGTTAGGATGTATTTATGTTTATATTTTTATTTCAGAATAAAATGCAAGTACATACATGGACAGGGAAAACATTCACATCTGAATTATGATGCAGTGTGATGAAATAACAATAAATGCACAGTATTCAATTAAATTAAATTATCAACAAATAAGGGTTTTATTTATTCTAATTTTAAAGGGGCGTAACTTCAACTTATTTACACATTACATTTTAATAAAATAGTCCTGTGATGTGACAAGTGAATTTTAAAACTACAAATATTTCATGTACTCTTAATATTCCCTTAAAAAATACAATGTAGCGAAACAATATCTGAAAACTTTTTAGGTCAGATATGGTACTGTTATTAACTGCTGTGATGTGTCGTGTCTACCAAATGTTTATGAAATGTGTAATTTACGATTTTTTAACTCACAGACAACCTGTGCACAATGTCCTACGTCTTCATCAGTGACTCCCTGCAGGCCACCGTTCCTCTGTTGCAGGCCTGTATTGATGGTGATCTAACAGACGCAAAACACCTGCTCGAGTCGGGCTTTGACCCCAACACACGGGACTGTCGCGGGCGGACCGGTCTGCATCTGGCTGCCGCTCGGGGAAATGTGGAGATATGTCGTCTGCTGCATAAGTTCGGTGCTGATCTGCTGGCCACTGACTCGCAGGGCAACACGGCACTGCACATGTGTGGACATGTAGATACCATCCAGTTCCTGGTGTCCAACGGCCTCAAGATTGACATCTGGTCAGTGATTTTGTCATGGTACCTTATTTACCAAATTCCACCTAATTTATGTTGTATTCCAAGGTACACTATCAGTCAAAGTTGTAGATTAACTGTAAAGTGATCACAGGTTTTGTAAAGAGATTTATTTGTTTGCATTATTATTTTATCATAAGCATTTATCTACAATACACTGTAACATCCTCCGGAGAGTTGTATAAGGACACAATGAGAATCATGCATAAATCATTTGTTTGTCTTTTATAATAACTTCATTTTTAATGCAGCATTTTGTTTTAAATGTAAACAGCAATCACAATGGAGCAACTCCACTGGTGTTAGCCAAGAGACGCGGCGTGAACAAGGATGCGCTACATCTGCTGGAGGGGCTGGAAGAACAAGAAGTGAAGGGCTTCAACCGCAGCTCACATTCCAGCCTGGAAAAGATGCACATTGCTGAGAATGAAAGGTGAGATTCATCGAATCTTGTGAAATGTCAATGTGAAATACTATCTGGTCACTTTAGCTAAACTTGCTAAACTTCTGTCCATACCTGCTGTTTACCCCTAATGTAGAGTAGGGCTGTGCAATTAATCGAAAATTAATTGTAATCGTCAATTTTGGCCTTCAACAATTACAAAAACAAAATAATCCGAGGTAAAACGATTATTGTGCCACATTCCATTTTGCAAGGATCCTCTCTTTTCTTGTGGTATAAATCCACAGCGCACCCCTTTCCTTACAGTGGTTCAGCTGTGCTATTTCTTTACATTTATTTTTCAGTTGAATTCACAGTTTAAAAGCAAAGTTATTTATTTTCTATGTTGTTTTAAAAGTTAATGAGTAATCGTGTTAAATAATCGGGATCTCAATATTGGCCAAAATAATCGTGATTATGTTTTTTGTCATAATCGAGCAGCCCTAATGTAGAGGTCACTTTACTCCAACTCTTTCCAAAATGTCCAATGTGCAATATGATCATTTTACATACTTTACTTTATAGTCGTATTTATTTTTCTGTTGTTTCTGTACTTGCCCTTTTCAATTTATCTTCAAAACAGATCACTTTAATACTGCTTTTTATATTTTTTGCAGAGTTTAACCTTATGTTATTATGTGCACTATTCAAATGCTGTTTGTATTTGTGTAGAATGCAGGAAGATATACTGCCAAAATGTGCATTACACAGAGCACACTGAAATGACTTTTCATTTTTGCATTGACACGTGAACCAGAATCAATACCAGCCACACTTTTTAACATCTACTTGACTTGTTTTCTATAAGAATTAAACACAACTGTCTGATGAGGTCATGGGATGAAAAAGTAGTCTGTTTGATAAGTGTCCCTGCTTGTATCTCGTGCAGTGCCATGGAAAATCACTCTCTTCTCAACCCGCACTTGCATCACAGCGATGGCGTGCTGTCCAGCTTCCGGACCACATGGCAGGAGTTTGTGGAGGATCTTGGTTTCTGGAGAGTTATTTTGCTTCTGCTTGTTATCGCCCTGCTGTCACTTGGAATCGCATATTATGTTAGTGGGGTGTTACCATTCACTTCTAATCAGCTGGAGCTGGTGCACTAAGCTAACAACATTTTAACAACATTATGAACACTTAAACGCATAATAATGATTTTGATCTTTCATTATCTGATGATTGTTTCTACATTTACTGTTGTGTAACCGCACTTTTCCTACCCACATATATTAAGTAACTGAATAAAAAAACACAGTTGTGTATAATATTGTAAATAGATCTTTTAATGTGCTTCAAAATTATCGCTTTTATTATCTTTATGTTCAAAAAGATCCTTCTATTGTGTTGTGCATTTGCTTGTTTCTGTTTAAATGAACCCGCAATTGTTATGTCCAGTTTTTTAATGGTCCGAGAGCATTATTCCTATTTAATTTATTTCATTTTTACATGAAAATGTAATGCTGCAAGAAGTGTGTTCATGAACCTTACCTTACCTTACATTACAATTTCCAGCAAGAAATGTCTTTTTTAAATAAAAAAACTGAAAGAATGGTTAATTGTCCAAGTTATTTTTGTTTGTAATACATCATGGGCACAGCGCCTCCTGGCGGCGGTCGAGGGTTTAATGGGAGTGTGACGTCACTGTGTTTGATCGCGTCTGGTCTGCACTGATGTGAGAGTCAGTCAGTCAGTTAGCCAGCCTTTTATTTTCACTCTCTTTAAATATGGTCTAAATACAAAATCATGAATCTCCGTGGTGTTTTTCAAGATTTCAACCCCAGGTAAGCTGTGGCGTGTTAGGTAAACGGCGAACACGTATGCTTTGGTTTTATAACGTTAACAATTACTTTGTTAGCTTAGCGGCTAATGTTCACTTTCCAGGCCTGTTGGGTTTGTCTTAGCTTAGTTTCTTGGCCTTATGTGAAATTGACCAGTCAATTAAACATGCTTTAACATCAAGTCCTTTAACGTTTGCCGGTAACACTTTAACTGTAAGCATTGACATGTAAACAAATCCTGCCGCTGTAAACATGTCTATTGCCTTTATGTTCCCCATACAAGCATTAGCAATGATGCCACTCTGATACTTTCTTTTAAGTCAAAGTGCGATTAAGCCCTTGTGGTTTTGGCAAAAGTAATCTAAGTTTGATAAATCTGAATACTGTACATGTCTCTGGTTACTGTTTGACTGTATGTGTGTTATTTTTGCAGTAAGTTCCTGATCTATGCATGCTTGCTGCTCTTCTCTGTACTGCTGTCACTGAGGTTAGATGGCATCATCCAGTGGAGCTACTGGGCGGTGTTTGCACCCATCTGGCTCTGGAAACTCATGGTCATCATTGGGGCAGCTGTGGGCACTGGGGTGTGGGCTCATAACCCACAATACAGGTCAGTCTGACATCAGTCTCAAATATATTGGATTTCTTAACGCACGATTCTTAACCATCCATGCATATGAATCCAAATAAAACAGGCAACAACAGTGCCTTTGTTTCATCATTTCTGCTGCACCTGAAACTTTAGTTTGGCTAGACTTTTAATAAATACCCAAACAGATATTTAGGCATTATTTTAGGCTACCATTGTAATGCAAAAATAAGTAACATTGGAATACAACACTGGGATACAATATGGTCTTGAGGGTAATGTTGACCCCTAGCCCCCTTATAAAATCACCACCCTACAATGTTTTTTTCCCTGTTTTTTGTCCAATATTACTTTTCACTTACAATGTCACATTATGAAAGCAGTTTTATGTTGACTGTTACTTGCATTGTCCTGTGATGTTTATGATCCAGTATGTTGTGTTCTTCAGGGCTGAAGGAGAGACCTGCGTGGAGTTTAAGGCCATGCTGATCGCTGTGGGCATCCACCTGCTCCTGCTCACCTTTGAGGTTCTGGTGTGTGACCGTGTGGAAAGGGGTTCACACTTCTGGCTTTTAGTCTTCATGCCTCTCTTCTTCGTCTCGCCAGTTTCTGTGGCAGCGTGTGTGTGGGGATTCAGACACGATCGATCACTTGAGGTATTCGTTTTGGAGCTGCAAGATTTGTCTTATCAGATCATTGTTGTCCTCTGTCCGGTGCTTATTTAAAAATAGTCCTGATAATTGTTTTAAACTCTATTCCTCTTTTTGTTTTTGTCAGCTGGAGATTCTCTGCTCTGTAAATATTCTGCAGTTCATTTTTATCGCATTACGACTGGATAAGATCATCAGCTGGCCGTGGTTGGTAAGGACATCAATTAAACTTATTTTACTGAGTCATCTGCAGTCGATTACTTTGTTATTTGAGCTGCGTGCAGTTTACATGAGTAAGAACAACACTTTTTTCTTCGCTAGGTGGTGTGCGTGCCGTTGTGGATTCTCATGTCCTTCTTGTGTCTGGTCGTGCTCTATTACATCGTCTGGTCAGTGCTCTTCCTGCGCTCCATGGATGTTATTGCTGAGCAACGGCGTACTCACATCACCATGGCGCTCAGCTGGATGACCATTGTTGTGCCCCTGCTTACCTTTGAGGTTCGATCCCAACACCATTCATTGATGTTGCTAAAACGTGACAGTGGTGCTAAAAATAGCCAGCATGTCTTGTGGGTGTTTGGATGTTAGTGTGATGAAATTGTGGGTGTTTTGCTCTTAATGGATTTGTTTGTCCAGAAATGAAAATTCTGTGATGATTTACCAACCTTGTGTTGTTTTTAACTCGTCTGAATATTTAAGATGATTTTTTATATACTGTGTAAAATTATTGGCAACCATATACAATTTCATTCCTAGCTAATGTTCGTATCAAGACAATTGTATGGGTGTGAAATGACATGAGTTTGAGTAAATGATGACAGAATATCATGATGACCTGTCTTTTTAAAACTGCAATCATTAACTTTTGCTTCTTTATCGCCATAAACGCCATTTTAAACATAGAATTGGATGTTATTTTCTTTACGTGGGCTGTGCTTTGGCACTGCTGGTTGCATGGATGAATATGTTTTCTATGATCACCGTATCAGAGCGGATCTATCATTGTACATCAATGTGACTGCGAAAAGTACATCCTACAAGGCATATGTCTTAAGAAAATGTCATCTGACCAAGTAATATATCTGCCATTTTTGTTCTGACCAGATGAAAACGTAAAAGTTTTGATTAAAAAGTGTTTTAATCGTTTAGGTACTTGCCCAGTAATTGAACTTACAGATTTTAGCGTTAAGAATGCAAATATTATGTGCAGGTGTAACCAAAGTGTGACATTCATCAGTGTTTGTGTTTTCAGATTCTCCTTGTCCACAAGCTGGATGGTCATTATAACTCCAACTACGTCCCAGTGTTTGTGCCTCTCTGGGTGTCTTTGGTAACTCTAATGGTGACCACGTTTGGTCAGAAAGGAGGCAATCACTGTATGTAACAGTTACCCTACATCAGTCTTATAAGTGTCTCTTTAAGTGGCTTTTTCTTTGAAAGGTTTTTTATTTTAGCTGGCTATTAAAAATACCAATAATAGTCATTACTGAATAGTTCAGTACTGTTTATAATAAGTCAGATTGTGAACTGTTGAAGTTATGAGTAATTCTTTGCTATTTGTGAGTTATAAACTACTCACACTAGAATACTCTAGAATTGGATGTTGCTGTTTGCTTTGTAATGTTTGTCACATTCTGCCGTAGACTTAATCAAACCCTGTTCCATGTTGTTGTGTAGGAATTCAAAATGTTGTCTAATTTCTCTCTAATTAATTGTCAGGGTGGTTTGGAATTCGCAAAGACTTCTGCCAGTTTCTCCTTGAACTTTTCCCCTTCCTAAGGGAATATGGCAACATCTCCTACGATTTACACCATGAGGATTCTGATGTGTCCGAAGAGATGCCCATTCACGAAGCACCAAAAATCGCTCCAATGTTTCGCAAAAAGATGGGCGTGGTGATCACCCAAAGTCCTGGCAAATACTTTGTGCCACCGCCCAAACTGTGCATCGACATGCCAGACTAACATTCAGACCTTGGTCATCGTTTGACTGTTCATGAACAGTGAGAAAAACATAGCACTATGCACTGGGGTCCACTTCAGGACGCACCGTTAAAGAAGAGAAATGTAATCCTGCTACAAAGATGCTTCTTCTGAGCTCCTGTTTGTTGAGCTAAGCTCAAATCGAGCGGATATCTATTTGACTCTTCTTAGCCATTTTGTATTTGTAAATCATAGCCTTGTGTTTCAATCTCAGTAAACTCCAGCTGCATAGATGGGACCTATTTCCCTCAGGAGTGGATTGTTTGAACTTTTCGGACAACTCTGTCGATGAACTTGCAAAGAGACATTCTCATCTGTAGATAAAAGCGTGGTTTTTTATGGCCAGGTGGAGATGTCTTTTTATTGGATTTCAAATCCATATATACCGTAGTCTGTCAGATATTCATCTGTCAGTCCTAACTAGCATCTAATTTGCACCAACTAGCTTTGTTGATGTTTGCTCTTATACTGCAGTATATTTCTCGCAATATGTGGCAGTCCTTCATTTTCACTGTGATTGCAGCTTTTAGGGTTGAAGAAAGTCGTTCATATAAAAATCTTTTTAAGCAGTTGATGTCAACTTGATAGGCTGCTATCATATGTGAAAGAAGCTTTCCAATGAAAATGGTTGGTCAAGGTTGTGGTCTTCTGTTTTTTTCAGTTTTAACTAGGACTCCCAAACTTGTGGACAAACTGTAATTGGACTTCGGGATGGGCCACAGGAGTACAGTATAGTTTCATACAGTTTAATCAAATAGACCCTGTATTGTGAAATTGGTACATAATTATTCATCTGTCTTTGTGTGAGATAATAATAACCACTACCTGACAGGACCTGTTATTACTGTGTATTTCCTAGCAAGGTAGAACCATGAATTGAGTTGGCATTTTACAGTAACCGTAAGCACTGATTTTGGACCAACTCATTTGGACCCATTTAGTGTAAAATGACTAAATGAAACATTTTAATCCCTTTTTAAATTTATTCAATTGTTTATTCAGGTGTTGCATTACATTTCCCATCCTATCTAAATCAGAAAAGTTTTGTTTCAGAACATCTTCGTAGCTGTCATGCCAGAGAATAAGACATTTGCTTTGGTTCAGTGGCTGCTTTTTAGGAGACAAATAATTTAGCCCCTTTCTCAGCTGGTCTGAGTAAACAGCCATAATGTATCTTTGTAGATGTGGACCAATATCACAGTTTTACATGTCCCCCAAAGTACACATTCACCATTCGTCGTTCATTGTGTCCATTCCTTTGTAAAGGCAAGACATACTGTAGCTTTCAACAGTGCCTCTCATTAAAATCTCATTTGTTATGGAAATGTTGTATGATTTTTTTTCACTTTATTTTTGGTGATCATTTAATGTTGTCAAATTTAGAGTTTCTCACAAAATTATTCAATGTAATAATTATTGTTAATTTTATGACATAAAAAAGATGCTCCTGCAATAACAGGAAATCTCCCTTTGTAGTGTCATTGAAGTCTTGAATCTTGGCATCAAAATAATGTGTCAAGGATTTTTGACCTTTGGTCATTTATTTTGCATTAGGTCATTTATTAACCAATACAGTGTATGCGGTGTTCAACAATATAATGAACAGATGGCCTGCTGGCCCGGGTCAAGTTTCAGAAAAACTATGGCTAGTTGATCAATTCGTCACAACAGAACAACTATAGAACTCACATTTATTTTTTGTTAATATTTTACAAGAAAATGCATTATATGCAGATTCTAAAGTGTATAGGCCTATCTAGCCACCTCTAAAAAGGTCAATGATTTTCCTTTGGAAATGATTTGTGATGGTCCTGAAAGCATCATAAAGAATGGGATAAATATTTTGTGGCTTTTGCCATTGTTGCCCAAAGGGTGTGTTTATGAATGCTGTGGAGATACATTGCACAAATTTGTTGTATTACAGCCAGAAAAATACATAATGTATTATGTTTTTAAACTATAAAACAATGTTTAATTTTTGTGGTGGGATCGCTGAAAACGTTGGCAGGAAAATATTTTAGTGTAAAGGAAAGTACACTCTAGTTGAGATAAGTTAGTGTTATTGTCATTCAATCGCCACAAAAAAAATATGTATTATATCACTACTTTAATGACATTAGTTGTCAGAGAAAAAAAATACGTTATTAAATAATAAATACATTTACATAAATTCCAGAGACTTAAAGCAATTAATACAATGTGAAAATGTTGGTATGTAATTAGGTAAATCTTTGATGGTGGCGGATCAGCGGCGGTCTCGATGACGCAATAGCGGTGTTCTACCACACGAGGAGCTGCGCAGACTGATCTACGTATGACATAAAAGTACTGCGAGAGCTAAGCGACAGCGATGTGCCCTCGCGGTACTCTGATGTCATACCACGATCGGTCTGCGCAGCGCCGCGTGAAGTCGAACACTGAGCGCGCGACTCCACCCAAAGGCACAAAACAAGTTGACGAGCGCAGCGCGAGTCATGGCGTCCGAGAGGATCTCTTGAAGAACAAACTCTGGACAAAGTCTCACGAAAAGCATGCAACGACATCTCGACGAGCGTTTTAACCGTTTGTAACCTACATAAGTAACAAAAAAGTCGACTTTGCGAAGTAGTCATGGTCGCAAAGCGTCGAATGTGACTGCGGTGGAGTTTGAAGCTAACTGAGCGCTGCTAACCCGAGAGTTCGAGGACAGTTTCACGGACAGTGTAAATATAGTGTAAATATACTATTATAGAGAATTTAAATACGTAATAGGAAACGTAAGCGCTGTTTAAGTGTCTATTTGAGAGTTCATTCGCCGTGTAGCTTGTCTGTGGACGGTTGGAGATGGCTCAATCGCCGGTACCTGTTCAAGTTCCTGGAATGCAGGTGAGTTTGTGTGGAAAGGTAACGCAAGGCCATCATCAGCAATATTATTTTACATTTATCACTGTACACTCAAATCACAACTTTATAGTCAGTGCCATGAATTCTTGTTTAATTTGAACAGTTTACAGATAGTTTAAAACTGAAATTATCATGTTATTGCTATTTTCTGGACATTACAGATTGTTTTGTTTTGACCATGCTCCTTGATATTGCTTGGGGTACTAATACCATGGATCATGAATATAATATAGTTGCTGTGGTAATACTATCTGATACATCGCAACATTATAGTCATCACTGGTGCTTTATGTAAGTGAAATGTTTTATTTGTGATCTCTTTTATGGCTTTACCTTTATATGGGAGACTATAAACGTTGTTTACTTATGACTATGAAAATATTAATCAATGTGTATTACAGATCAAAATACAACCCGTTTTTATAAGTTAAACTAGACATTTGCTCTTGCAATCTGATTTCATTTTAATATATAAAATGTTTCTTATTAAATCCCATTATTAAATAATTAAGCAACTTTAGTAATAAAACAATGTATGTTTATGCATTCATCTTTTTTACAGTATACTGTCTGTCATTACATGAGTGGGTAATGAGTAATAGTAATTAACTTTTGTTTAGTATTTTGAATGTTTGGAATGAGGCGTGTATGTTTGTGTATATTGATCTGTATACACATGGCAAAGTTTGTACTCATGGGCTGCTGAATTGAAGTCTGGATCAGTCTACATTGGACAGGTCTATATTTGGATATCTTTGTGCACCTGGTCTAATGATGGAGCAGATATTTGTCTATGAGGCGGCACCTGCTCCCTAAAGGTGTGCCAACATTCTCTCATTTTCCCTTCCCTCTTTTTAAAGCATAATGGGCAGCAAAAAGCAGACCTAGGACAGTGATGAACTCCATCTGTACTGTGCCTTTTTGGTGTGGCAACAAGAAATCGCCTCCATTGCAGCACAGGAAGTGTGACTGCGGTTTCGTCGTCTTGTGGCCAATGTCACAGATTCACACTGATAGATATTTGGATACAGAACCAAAAACTCAGTTTGGGTAATGGGACAACAGAGCTTTAACTGTGTTCCTTTTTTAAACTAGGCAGTTCGAAAGGTCACTGTAACAGTGTAGCTGATCATGTGGTCCTTCATTGAAAATAACATGCTCTTTGATTTCTTTACTATGACAACTGAACGGAAAACTGCGTTGCTGGGCTGTATTGTTAATCATTATGCACAACAGATGTCCCGCCGCTGGGATACTTCACTTATTAACATAGCACTTGTGAGGTGCCTATTTAATGTTTATTTTGTGTGTTCAGCGAGGTTCGAAGTTCAGTGTCTTCTTTAAATAGGCCATACAGTTGTCCAGTCATAGTGTTTACGCTTCAGAGCCATTAGGAATGTTGGGCTGGAGCGTAGTGTCTGGGTGTGGCCTGTGAGGAAGTGTTTCGTGCGCTAGTTTCTCATAGTTGGCCCCTGAGTCAGCTAGACGCAGGTGCAGCGAAAGCTGATAAGACCCTGCAGTAGTAACACAATGCAGGGTGCTTGTTGTGTGGATTGTACCCATGAGCACTTGCTATGCTGTTTTCTTAATTGTGCTGATTTGTTGTCAGTTTATAGGTTTGAATAGTACATCAGAAGAGGAAATTTACCCATCTGATAATTCTAGTGGGGTACATGGACGACTCCCTTGTGTCTTGTTAACAAACAGCCTAGTCATTAATGCGCCAAAGTGTGTGCATCATTTTTATCAGAAGGGGACAGACCCATGTGCCGCCAGTGAAGCAGGATATAGCTTGTCACTGCTACCCCACCCAATCTGACTAAAGCGTGTTTGAGGTGCCCGTTTGCTGTATTGCTGCCTTTTAGGTTCTGTTCATACTGCAGCTGATTGTAGACAAAGTCAGATTTTCTTACAAAATCCACATTCAAATCCAGATCCGGTTCAGTGTAAAAATGCCTTCAGGGCTCTAGACTAACACTTGAGAGAGGTGGCACTGGTGCTACCAAGTTATTCAGTTGGTGGCACCAGCCCTTAATTTGATAGCACCAGAGTCGTGGGGTGAGATAAGAAAAAAGAATCACTAAAACTTCATTAAAATATATTTAATACATTAATAAATCAATTAGAAATTAATACAAATCATTGTTTATGATTGAATAATTTTTATTGTATATGTAAACTCTCTTTCAACACTTTACCATATATAAAGCACATCTTTCTTAAAGTTACTTTCTTCCTTTATTTGTTGTGAACAACTCCTATAAGAGAACACGGTTCCTTTAATATCAGTGAGTGTTTTGGGCCCGTCCTTTGTTGTTTGATGAACATTATAAACAGAGATCTTTATTATGCTTTGCAGTATTGTTAGAGAACTTTATACAATAGTTTAGTGCTTAAAGTTTAAACGCATGTTTCCTGCATTAGCTTCACATGCATACAATACTCGCAACACATTTTGTTGTCTTTGCTGTTTTGTACCTTAGCAGGGGAAATTCTGGTATTCTGCATATTTATTTGAGTTGCAAGGTTGAGCGCTTCACTCGTCTGCTCTTTCGGTCCTTCGCCTCTTACTCGCGAATTACGTCTTTGGGGGCGGGGGCACTGATAGATAAGTGAATGGTTGAAGGAGGGGAGACGAAAATGAGTGACTGAATGAGCCGCTTGCGCAATATAACATTTTTGTGCATTAAATTTATAATACGCAAAAATTATATATTGATCAGCTTGGCAGTCGCACCGGTGTGACCATTAAGAAAAACTTGTCGCACTGGCAGGAAAAATAGTCGCAAAATGAGACCATTTAGTCGCAGTCTAGAGCCCTGGCCTTGATGGGCCTCACGCCTGGTTGAAACTCAAAATATGATATCTCCTATAAAACATTTAAATAAACTTGAGAAGACTATCAACTCTAAAAACTCTTAATTTCATGGATGTAGCTCCATAAAGTTTAATGCATGGCTTTTATGCATTTGATGCAGTTTGAGACAAAAAGTGTTTTGAGGGTATACAACACAAGCTATAGAGCACTGTTGTATAAAACTACCTTCCTCCGCTGTCTTTACATGGACATATAGCCTATTCTCATACCAGTCTAATTGAAGCACATAGTCACAAAATAGCCCGTTTTGTTTTCCTATTTCAGGGTTTTTCCTGGGTCAAAATTGTTCTTCGGTGGTGGCTGACAAACACTGTCATCCACACACAGTTATACGTACCCTGCTCTTGAACTGCGAGTCCAATACTGACAATAAATCCAATATAAATGCATTTATTTTGTTATTCTTTAAACTTATTCAGGTATTTTCATGATAATAAAGTACACTGCTCAAAAAATTAAGGGAACACCTGATCATCACAGCATAACACCAAGTCCGTGAAATTCAAACAAGTTGAATCAGCCAGTATTTCCTTTTTTTGCAGTGATTTTACTGTAATTCTGGCCTTGAATGAGTTTATGATATATAAGCGAAGAGTTTTAACTTGGATATTTCGTTCATTGAGATCTAATACTGTGTGATTTAGGTGTTCCCTTAAAGGTGGGGTGGTTGATTTGGAAAGGTGCTAACTTTAGCCTGCTAGCACTGAAATTATAATCCCACCCTCTATGCGATTTGCCGTCCAAAGCCAAGCCTCCTCCAAACACATAAATGTTTTATGTAAATCCACGTAGGGCTGTCACGATTATTAAATAATCGTCTCATCGCGATTGTTTGACCTCATCGCGATGGTTTCAGATCATCGCAATTATTGCACATCTCTATAGAAGACACTAGGGGGAGCTGTAGTGCATCTGCATATTGCATATTTTAGTTGTATATATGGTTACTAATAGGGCTGTCACGATTATTAAATAATCATCTCATCGCGATTGTTTGACCTCATCGCGATGGTTTCAGACCATCGCAATTATTGCACATCTCTATAGAAGACACTAGGGGGAGCTGTAGTGCATCTGCATATTGCATATTTTAGTGTATATATTGTTACTAAAGCATGGTAATACTGGTCAAATGTACCACCACAACACAATCACTTAAAAAAAAAAACTAAAACATACAAATTACCTGCAGTACAATTTAATATTATTTAAGCAAATCTCAGTGTGAAAACCAGTCTACTAACATAGAAATGAACTTTTACTGTAGTCTTGCAAGTGAGAAAAAAACAGACTAGAAGCTTTTCTATGACTGATAGTATTTCAATGGTGGCTTCAGTTCACACCTGATCAATTTACTTCATTTACAAGTATTTGGCAGTTGTATTATTGACAGGTAAAAGCCTAAACCTTAAATATATGATGACCCAATTTTTTCCGATGTATTTCCAAGAAAAAAACATAGTCTTGTATTCAGAACAATATGGTCGTTTCAATCGCTGAATCAAAAATGTATGAGAATTAAATGTCAAAGCCCTAAAACAGACAATTAATCGTCATAATCGCAATGATTTATTAGACAATTAATCGGCAGTCAAATTTCATAATCGTGACAGCCCTAGTTACTAAAGCATGGTAATACTTGTAAAATGTACCATCACAACACAATCACTTAAAAAAAAAAAAAATTACAATTTAATATTATTTAAGCAAATCTCAGTGTGAAAACCAGTCTACCAAAATTTCATTAACATAGAAATGAACTTTTATTGTAGTCTTGCAAGTGAGAAAAAAACAGACTAGAAGCTTTTCTATGACTGATAGTATTTTAATGGTGGCTTCAATTCACACCTGATCAATTTACTTAATTTACAAGTATTTGGCGATTGTATTATTGACAGGTAAAAGCCTAAACCTTAAATATATGATGACCCAATTTTTTCCGATGTATTTCCAATAAAAAAACATAGTCTTGTATTCAGAACAATATGGTCGTTTCAATCGCTGAATCAAAAATGTATGAGAATTAAATGTCAAAGCTCAAAAACAGACAATTAATCGTCATAATCGCCAAAGCCCTAAAACAGACAATTAATCGTCATAATCGCAATGATTTATTAGACAATTAATCGTCAGTCAAATTTCATAATCGTGACAGCCCTAAATCCACGTAACGAATTACAAACTAAATCCATTAAATTTTTCTTGAAGCATGTACATACCTGTCCAAAAGAAAGAGAGGGTATCATGGTATCATCTTTCAGACCCTTTGCCTGCCGGAGCTGTCTCTCTATCGTGTAAAAACTGAACCGATGTTAATTTGAGTTTTTCGTCTTTCATGATCCAGATGTTTTTTCGTCACTTATTTTCCAAAAACTGACTTTCGTTTTGTAGATTAATTTGTTGTCGGTTCCGCAGGTACGTTTGATTGTTGCTGATTGTCCGCCATTGTCCCTACATTGGCACAGTGGACGTAAGTGCGCTGATGACGTGTGATGTCTCCGTGAACAGGGTGCGCAGTAGTATGCAAAATACGTTTGCTGAAAATGTACACATGACCAGTCACAGCGTTTGGCCAGAACGTTTTGATTGTGCGAATGTCTTTTGGTCCTACGCCTTACACAGACAGTATGTAATTATAAAAATATTATTTGACCACTATACTTCTTGATTGCTATCAGGATGTAAAGAGATTTCCAACCAACATGACAAAAATAATTTCTGAACAGGATCACCCATCCTGCCTTTAATTTTTTTGAGCAGTGTATATTTATAATGATGATGTTTGAAGAGTGTTGCTTTTTCAAATGTATGTTAACAATGACTCAATCTCGTAGTGATTTTAGCAGTACTGATCAAAGACCCGTAGTTCAGAATCGAAGCCTTTGCGATTTAAGAATCCCTCTAGACAGGTATAATTAGTGTGAATCACGATATATCGTTCCAGCTAGGGATGTTGCGGTGATGTAATTTTCCCACCAGTTAATCGACATGTAAAGGGGGCAATTCAGGAACGGCAATTTCTTGAATTAATGGTGGTTTAATAATAAATAATACATTTCTTAAAGGACTCATCATATGAGCACTTTCAACAAGTTGGTATGATTTACAGTTAGGGACATAAATATTTGGACAGAGGCACATTTTTTGTTATTTTAGCTGTGTATCAATATGTTTTCGAGTTACAGTTTTATAATGGATATTGTCTTAAAGTGCACACTCTCATCTTTATTTAGAGTGTATTCACATCCAGATTAGCTGAAGGATTTAGGAATTACAGCTCTTTAATATGAAGCTCCCCCTTTTTCAAGGGACCAAAAGTAATTGGACAGTTGAATAAAAAGCTGTTTTATTCACAGGTATGGGCTTTTCCTTAAATAATTTTGTCATAAATGAAGCATGTTAAAGGTCTGGAGTTGATTCTACATGTGGTGTTTGCATTTGGAAGCTGTTGCTGTGAACCCACATCATGGGGTTCAGGGAGATCGCCATGCAAGTGAAACAGACCATAGTTAGATTTTAAAAACACTACACATCCGTCAGAAAGATGCCAGGAACATTAAGAGCGGCCAAATCAACAATTTGGTACATTCTAAGAAAAAAACAACACGCCTCTGAGCTCAGTAACAAAACAATCCTAGGTGTCCATATGAGATCAAAGTGGTGGATGATGACATTATCCTCTCCATGATAAAGAAAAACACCTTCACAACGTCCAGACAAGTGAAGAACACTCTCCAAGAGGTAAATATGTCAATGTTTGTCAATCAAAACAATAAAGAGAATACAAGGAAAAAATAGAGAGGGTTCACAACAAGGTGCAAAAGCCTCAAGAATAGGATGGGTAGATTAGACTTCTGAAATAGCCGAACAAGCTCTAGAAAGCATTTTTTTGGAGAGATCAAATTAATTTCAGCCTGCATAAGACTAAAAAGAATAAAAGATATGGAGAAGGCTTGGAATATCTCATGATATGAGCATACAACATCTTCAGTAAAATAGTGTTCAGGCAGTGTGATTCCATTTCCATGCATGACGTCCTCAGGCACTGGGTCACTGGTGTTTTTTTGGTGATGTAACAGAAGACAGAAGCATCCGGATTAATTCTTCACTTGTCTGGAAGTTGTTAAGATGTTTTTCTTTATCATGGAGAGGATAATGTCATCATCCACCACTTTGATCTCATATGGACACCTAGGATTGTTTTGTTACTGAGCTCAGCGGTGTGTTTTTTTTTCCCACAGAATGTCCCAAATTGTTGAATTGGCCGCTCTTAATGTTCCTGGCATCTTTCTGACGGATGTGTAGTGTTTTTAAAATCTCACTATGGTCTGTTTCACTTGCATGGAGATCTCCCTGAACCCCATGATGTGGGTTCACAGAAACAGCTTCCAAATGCAAACACCACATGTAGAATCAACTCCAGACCTTTAACATGCTTCATTTATGAAGAAATTATTTAAGGAAAAGCCCATACCTGTGAATAAAACAGCTTTTGATTCAACTGTCCAATTACTTTTCGTCCCTTGAAAAAGGGGAGAGCTTCATATTAAAGAGCTGTAATTCCTAAATTCTTCAGCTAATCTGGATGTAAATACACTCTAAATAAAGCTGAGAGTGTGCACTTTAAGACAATATCTATTATAAAACTGAACAAACAAAATGTGCTTCTGTCCAAATATTTATGGACCTAACTGTATTAGGGTCTTCATGAAATGTCTGGATCATATTTTGCTTAAAAACACTCACAAAAATTGCCAGAGTGCCTTCTGTGTGAATGCAAACGCATCCCGGATTGATCCGAAAAGTGATTCCGGAAAGGGGACCTAGTAACATTAACGGAATCAGTCCCGGAAAGCACCCTGTGTGAACAAAAGGCAGAAATAATGCCGTAAAAGCCGTGTAGTGATGACACACATTTATAATAAATCGTAAATAATTTGGCTATGAAAACAAATATAGATAAACGAGTAATTTTTGTCCGTTAGTAAATCAAAAACTAAAAATAGGCCTATTATTGTCTTTAGCTAAATCATGGATGAATGCAAGAGTCCTAATCACCAAACATAAGGTCAGATGCGAGAATAGCGTTGTCTGCTTCTAAACGCAGTTTAAACTTGAAATTACTTTTCATCAAAACTATTAACACGAAAATACACAGCGCTTCAATAAACTTGATCGTTTACCAACCTTTAAAACATGACTGTGTGCACCTTCCGTGCTCGTGCTGCGGAGAAGCCTGTGTGTTTGTGCAAAATTGGAATATCGCATAAAACATAATATGAAAACGGCAAATAAGCACCGTTTCCATCCAACTAGTCAGCGGTCACTTTCCTAATAAACTGCCACTAAATATCAGTAAGATAAGTAAGAGAAGCCACTGAATATAATAATTTTCATATATAATAATACTTGCGCAAGCAGACGATTACGAAACACAATAAATGCGGTGCTTTTGGAGATGCCTGCAGTTTTGGAAAACATAGTCGTGACGGTTCTAAGAGGCAATTACAGAAAAACTTGACGACTTTGCTCAGGCATTTAAGAATGAGCATAACATTTTTGATGCTATGTAACAAGATCAGTACTCTGGTTAGTCAGGTTAGGCCATCTCCTAGTGCAGTTACGTGAATTTTTGGAGGAATTTATTCGGTAAATGCGTTTCCATCTCCCATTATTCGCATGAACTCTTTTTCGAAAAAATGGAAAACCACCTCAAGCGAGCGTAAAAACTTTTTGGCGAATTAAGGGTTTTTAATTAGAAATTTGGCGTTTCCATCACTAGTTTCTGATGTGAAACTTCAAAATGCGAATAAGACCAGAGTGATGGAAACCTGGTGTTAACAGACTAACTCCAAACTTTCACCCGAACATTTATGTGCTTGTTTTTCTCAACAAAAACATTGTAAATATAAACATGATGATCATATACCGACCTAAGTGTTTATTTATGGTTTTTATAGCATTATGTGCAGTATGGCCCTATTAACAGGGTTTTCATTTGATCTGTGTGTACGCACGTACGCACAGATTCCAGAAAATCACTGGCAGTGTGAATGAACAAAATCTAACGATCCCGGGACAAATTCCTGGACACATTTTCCGTGTATTTTCCAGGATATCTGTGTGAAAAGGGCTTAATAGTGTTGGCTCGATACCAAAATTTTGGCTTCGGTATGGTACCAGAATCTGATACCGGTATTCTCGGTACCACATCGGTACCATAGGTCAGTGGTTCCCAAACTTTTTACAATGGCGTACCCCCCAGGGATTTAACATCATTCTGCGTACCCCCTTTCTTACAGTCACAATTGTGGTCTCAAACATTTTTTTATTTGCATTCTAAATACATGTAATTTTCTTTTATCAAACAATAAATGATATATGACTCATATATAAATAAATGACTCACTGTTTAATGAGATGGATGTGCTTGAAATGACTTGCATAACTCTGTGATGTTTGGTTGTATCGGAGAAAGTCTGAGTCTCAAATCATTCTCTATGCAGAGTCTGTGTCGATATTTGTTCTTTATGTGGGGAAGTGCTGAAAACCCACTCTCGCAAAGATACGTTGTGGAGAAGGGCAGTAATGTTTTCAAAGTTTTCAAAGCGCGATCGGCCAAGGCAAGATACTCTGCATGCAAAGCTATCCAGAAGTCTGTCAGTAATTTTTGTGCGAAGTCAATTCTCAAAGCGCCACTCATAGAGATTTCAATGAGACTCTCTCGCTCAGAAACAGGAAGGTGCGCTATGCTGTTTGCAGAGAATGGATTGCGAATCCAGGTGTTTGAATTGTCTGTCTCGGGAAAGTACTTGCGCAACTGCGAAGACAGCTCAGAAAGGTGTTTCATTATGTCAAACTAGAGGTGGGCGGAATGGCCAAAAATCTATTTCACGGAATGAGTAATTTTATTTCACGGTAACGATATATTTCATGAAACAATCTCCCATTATAATTCTATATTTTATACCTCATTTTTCTTAGATTGATTTAACTAATTTATTTATTACAGTTCATTTAAATGCTCACCATAGTTAAAATGTAGGCAAGTTATGAAAATGTACTAAAGATATCAATTTAAGTTCTGATAATCAAATGTATTATTTATTCATATTTATCTTCTGGCTATATCATATACAGTAGGAAGATAGACAACATATATAACAATAAAGTATGAATATGCACAAACAATGAGTGTACAGTATATGACTAGTGTTATAAACTGGTGTTCATGGGGTCTGTACTGTAGGTCTTTATCGCTCTTCACTATCTATTAGATGAGCAATTTTAGTGTGTTGCGACTCTCTGTCTTTAGGTTTGTTTATTCTCGGGCTTGTTTTTGCACTGCGAGTCTCTGGTGACTCCTCACACGTCTCCAAAAACTGGAGGTAGAAGCGCGTCACATCAAAGCGCTCGCGAGCATCATCGCGCATTTCAACGCAAGTTTCACCTTGGCTCGCCTGAAGTTAAACTTTATAAAACTATTAACAGCTTTTCAAAACAACCTGACTTCTGAAATACGTGTTGAGAATGAGCTTTTTTAAATGCTGGTGCAGATCCCTGCATGACCACTGCTGGTGAGAGAAGTGCCGGACTGGAGTGGATCACTAAACTACAGACTGAAACAAGGTCAAAAGAATGTTTGATACGTTCATTGTTACGGGTGGATTAATTCATTAGTTTTTTTCAGAATAGCGCCTAATTTGCAGAGCGCCGAGTTAACCACGCCTACTTATTTACATTCCGAGAAATACACGGAATAGAAAAATCTCTTACGGTTGACATTTTATTCCGCGGTAACAGAATATTCCGTCATTCCGCCCAGCCCTATGTCACGCTTAACACTGTTAGTAAGGCTGAGTTCGTTTGCTAGCAAAAAATCATGCAATGATGAAAAGACTTCGGTGTTGTTCTCGTTAATGCAATTAGTCCAGAGAGCAAACTTTCTGATCATTGCCTCAGTTTTGTCCTGTACATTAAATATGGTTGTGGCAACTCCCTGCAATCTGATGTTCAGCTCATTCAGACGGGAAAAAACATCACCCAGATAGGCCAATATTGTAAGCCACTCTTCATCATGTAAGCGGTTACTCAATTCAAAGGGATGGTCGATAAAAAAAGCTTTAAGTTCATCCTTCAATTCAAACAATCGTGTGAGAACCTTTCCTCTGGACAGCCATCGTACGTCAGTATGTAGTAACAATGTGACGTGGTCGCTGCCCATTTCATTGCACAATGCAGAAAACAAACGAGAATTCAAAGGCCTTGCTTTAATAAAGTTTACAATTTTTACAGCATCTTGCAAAACTTCCTTAAGACGTTCAGGCATTCCTTTGGTGGCCAGCGCTTCTCTGTGGATGCTGCAATGTACCCAAACCACGCAGGGCGCAACTGCTTGCACACGTGTTACCAGTCCACTCAGCCTGCCTGTCATGGCTTTCGCTCCATCAGTACAAGTGCCCACACAATTTGTCCACTGAAGTCCATGTGATGTTACAAAGCCATCTAAAACTTTGAAAATCTCCTCTCCAGTTGCTCTGCCTTCCAACGGTTTCCAAAAAAGTATATCTTCCATAACTGAACCATCATAAATATATTGGACATATGCAAGCAGATGAGCCAAACCAGCTACATCCGTTGATTCATCGATTTGTAAAGCGTAGAATTAGCTGGATTTTATGAGAAGCAATAGCTGTTTTAAAACGTCTTCTGCCATATCAGCGATGCGAAGTGAAACTGTTGTCTGATGACGGCATCTTCTGTATTGTTTTTTTGGCTTTTTCCCCAAGCATAATACCCGCAATATCAGCTGCAGCAAGAAGAATTAAGTTCTCCACAATAGTATGGGATTTGCCTGTTTTAGCCACTCTGTAACTCACCATGTAGGATTCTTCCAGTCCTTTCTTATTAAGGTTTTCTGATGCTGTTATAAGGGCCTTACTACTCCCGAGTTGTCTTAACTGTATTTCGAAAAACTCTCGCGGTTTATTTTTCAAAGTCGCATGCTTTGTTTCTAAATGCCTGCGCAAAAACGCTAGCTTCATGCAGTTATGAGAGAGTACTTTTGCACATATAACGCACTGTGGTTTGGGATTTTCGTCACTGCCAATGTAAGTAAATCCATATGAAATGTATTTCTCATCATATTTACGCCTTTTTGATCGTCTTTCTGTGAACTGCTGAACCTGAGTTGACGCTGTAGTCTCCGATGCATCGCTATCTGTGTCGGTGTCAACCGGAGCGGGTGGTTGATTTACACCTGCAGCCGAAGTGCTGTTGGAGGGACCCGGGGTGTGGTCAGAGGACTGTGGATCATCCGAGCTGCTGGTAGTCGATTTTCTTTCTGTGGCTGCGGGCCTAAATCTTTGCAACCACTTATCCATTTTAATTTAACAAGCAGTTGTTGCTTCGTTCCAAGCCGCGTGTAGTCGAATTACATGCGGTACGTAAAGACGTGCGCTTACGCATGAGTGGATGCATATTTTTTGATTGGATGTCATGAATTTGACCTTTTATGGCACTACGTGACTACTATTTTGCTGTGTGTACATTAGAGGGAGCACGTCTTTATATTTAGCTTGTGAGAAAAACATGCCTGGTTGATTGTCAGGTGCGTTATAATTAAGTAAACAGTAGAATTCAGGATTTTGTTCACGTACCCCCTCCGTCACCTGGCGTACCCCCGGGGGTACGCGTACCCCAGTTTGGGAACCACTGCCATAGGTGATCAATAACCAGCCCCAAAATAAATTATTTGAAAAAATATTAAGACTGCATGAAACTGCTTTAATTCATTCATATTTTATATATTACTTTTATATTTTATATAGCACCGTTTTATTTTTATGCTGTATTACTGAAAAATGCATTGGTTATATAAACCTATCATCATAATCCCACAAATATGAACAATTAAATTTTGAACAACAATTAAATGTTTCAAGTAGGTCTATTTAATAGTAGCATTCAAGATGAATGATCAATAAAAATAAAACGCTGCACAGTCTTCACTGTAAAAAATAAATATGCAATGACTAAAAGATATATGCTATAAAAAATTAAAAATAATGCTACAAAAGTTTCATTTTCTCTTTAATATGTGACACAGATGTATTAGGTTACTGTCACTTTAAGGCAAATTATTTTTTTGATGCGGATATACATTTAAAACACAAAGGACTGTGCTTATGTGAACCTTTTGTGTTTTTGACATAACAGCGTGTGTATTTGACAGTATAAGAACAAATACAAGACGCGAAAGAGAACTTCATGATGATTAGTAGGCTAACTGAGATGTCTGGAACAGAGTTAACGTTATATTTGCGATGTATGTATGCCGTTGAATGGGGATGTACAGACTCATCGCAGCATGTAGAATATACGTTTCACTGTAAAACAATCTAAAGATCTCTCAGCAAAAGTAGAAAGAGACAAATTTGTAATAAATCACTCTGTGTCTCAGTTTAAATGGTCGCAAAAGTGCTTGTAGAGCGATTCATCTTGTTCTTCTATGTTGCCGGTTCTGCGTCAGTTCTGTGGCATACTGCCGAATAGCGGTGAACTTTGGAACAGCAGCGTTTCAAGTACCGAAAACAAGCAAAATTCTGGTATTGAACCGTTTGAAATCTAATATGTACCGGTAAATTTCCAGAACCGGTTTACTGCGCAACCCTACTGTTTAAACAAAACCCTTTTTGCCTCGTCAAAAACAGCTATGCTCACAGCAACCCGTTTTGGTGCATGTCTCTTTAAATGATAATGAGTTATAGCGCACCCCACCCCCCTTCCGTCCGGCGTGTCAACACAACACACGTGTAGTACTGCCATGGCAATGGTTTAGCTAAATTATGTTTACTACTCTGCGGTTAGTTTCGTTTTAAACGTCTCAAATCATTCGTCCGGAGACTAAAAAATCCGTCACAGCAAACAGCATCCTAATGCGCTCACGTTGTGCGTGTATGCTTGCTTAAAATCCACAGAATGCGCACCTGCAGATCTCAGTGGAATTACCTGGATTTTAGCGTTTGTCGTTAACAAGTTATAACGTTACACACACAATGTGAGAGCATAACTAGTATGCTGTGGCAGATTTTTCAGCCTAAGGACGAATAATTTGGGACGTTTAAAACGAAACTAACCGCAGTGTTCGCCCCTGTTCATTAGCAAAACAAACAGCTTGCCTCAGCTGAACATATTAACGCACATAATGTATTAACATTCATACAGCTAAACTCCAAGTGTCCATTTGTCAAATAACATATAAATATAGAGTAAGTTTAATACTGGCTTTGAATGTTCTGTTTAGCCCATGACTGACTTAGCTCCCTTCGCTATCATATGCTAAGGTTATCCTCCTATATATATGGTACATATATAGAGAGTTGTAAAGGCAGCACAGAAGATCATTGGCTGCCCTATCCCCTCCCTGATGGACATTTACACCTCCCGCTAGGGATGGGTATCGTTAAGATTTTATCGATATCGATACTGCTTATCGATACCGGTACTTATCAATACTGTTATTGATACTACACTCTATAATTTGATGCAAAAAACACATGATGTGAAAAGATGTTAAACATTTTAAGTTTCTTTATTACAGCTGAGCTTTAGAACTGCAGTTTACAAATGCTTCTGAGCAAACAGAAAATGCCACATAATAGGGCTGCACGATTATGACAAAAATCATAATTGTCGATTATTCCCCTTGTAATTGTAATTGCGATTATTTATTTCGATTATTAGCCCTTAACATTTTAATTGTATTTTTTTGTTTTATTACTGCTTTTTATTTAACAACTGCATGCCATACTCTTTAAATAAACATCCAAAAACAAAGCTGTGTTCCTGAAATACTTTATTTCTGATACAGTATAGGCTCAAATATGGTTCCACTCGACCATAAATCAGTAGTTGTCGAGTAATTCGCCACTTTTTTCAGATCTATTTCAACGTCTTCCCGGCATTTTGAATAAAGTGCAGGTAATGCAACTTGAGAGAAGTGGTTGC
>NC_079908.1:2628812-2646312 GCF_024868665.1 Triplophysa rosa
GCTGTATTACTGAAAAATGCATTGGTTATATAAACCTATCATCATAATCCCACAAATATGAACAATTAAATTTTGAACAACAATTAAATGTTTCAAGTAGGTCTATTTAATAGTAGCATTCAAGATGAATGATCAATAAAAATAAAACGCTGCACAGTCTTCACTGTAAAAAATAAATATGCAATGACTAAAAGATATATGCTATAAAAAATTAAAAATAATGCTACAAAAGTTTCATTTTCTCTTTAATATGTGACACAGATGTATTAGGTTACTGTCACTTTAAGGCAAATTATTTTTTTGATGCGGATATACATTTAAAACACAACGGACTGTGCTTATGTGAACCTTTTGTGTTTTTGACATAACAGCGTGTGTATTTGACAGTATAAGAACAAATACAAGACGCGAAAGAGAACTTCATGATGATTAGTAGGCTAACTGAGATGTCTGGAACAGAGTTAACGTTATATTTGCGATGTATGTATGCCGTTGAATGGGGATGTACAGACTCATCGCAGCATGTAGAATATACGTTTCACTGTAAAACAATCTAAAGATCTCTCAGCAAAAGTAGAAAGAGACGAATTTGTAATAAATCACTCTGTGTCTCAGTTTAAATGGTCGCAAAAGTGCTTGTAGAGCGATTCATCTTGTTCTTCTATGTTGCCGGTTCTGCGTCAGTTCTGTGGCATACTGCCGAATAGCGGTGAACTTTGGAACAGCAGCGTTTCAAGTACCGAAAACAAGCAAAATTCTGGTATTGAACCGTTTGAAATCTAATATGTACCGGTAAATTTCCAGAACCGGTTTACTGCGCAACCCTACTGTTTAAACAAAACCCTTTTTGCCTCGTCAAAAACAGCTATGCTCACAGCAACCCGTTTTGGTGCATGTCTCTTTAAATGATAATGAGTTATAGCGCACCCCACCCCCCTTCCGTCCGGCGTGTCAACACAACACACGTGTAGTACTGCCATGGCAATGGTTTAGCTAAATTATGTTTACTACTCTGCGGTTAGTTTCGTTTTAAACGTCTCAAATCATTCGTCCGGAGACTAAAAAATCCGTCACAGCAAACAGCATCCTAATGCGCTCACGTTGTGCGTGTATGCTTGCTTAAAATCCACAGAATGCGCACCTGCAGATCTCAGTGGAATTACCTGGATTTTAGCGTTTGTCGTTAACAAGTTATAACGTTACACACACAATGTGAGAGCATAACTAGTATGCTGTGGCAGATTTTTCAGCCTAAGGACGAATTATTTGGGACGTTTAAAACGAAACTAACCGCAGTGTTCGCCCCTGTTCATTAGCAAAACAAACAGCTTGCCTCAGCTGAACATATTAACGCACATAATGTATTAACATTCATACAGCTAAACTCCAAGTGTCCATTTGTCAAATAACATATAAATATAGAGTAAGTTTAATACTGGCTTTGAATGTTCTGTTTAGCCCATGACTGACTTAGCTCCCTTCGCTATCATATGCTAAGGTTATCCTCCTATATATATGGTACATATATAGAGAGTTGTAAAGGCAGCACAGAAGATCATTGGCTGCCCTATCCCCTCCCTGATGGACATTTACACCTCCCGCTAGGGATGGGTATCGTTAAGATTTTATCGATATCGATACTGCTTATCGATACCGGTACTTATCAATACTGTTATTGATACTACACTCTATAATTTGATGCAAAAAACACATGATGTGAAAAGATGTTAAACATTTTAAGTTTCTTTATTACAGCTGAGCTTTAGAACTGCAGTTTACAAATGCTTCTGAGCAAACAGAAAATGCCACATAATAGGGCTGCACGATTATGACAAAAATCATAATTGTCGATTATTCCCCTTGTAATTGTAATTGCGATTATTTATTTCGATTATTAGCCCTTAACATTTTAATTGTATTTTTTTGTTTTATTAATGCTTTTTATTTAACAACTGCATGCCATACTCTTTAAATAAACATCCAAAAACAAAGCTGTGATCCTGAAATACTTTATTTCTGATACAGTATAGGCTCAAATATGGTTCCACTCGACCATAAATCAGTAGTTGTCGAGTAATTCGCCACTTTTTTCAGATCTATTTCAACGTCTTCCCGGCATTTTGAACTTGAGAGAAGTGGTTGCGGGAGGGAATGACATATCTCTTATCCAATGTGTTTATTCGCTTTTTAAACCCTGCAATGCAAACAGTGTTAATTGGGGTCATGTCTTTGGCTATGAAATAAGCAATCGCGTCTGTTATCTCAGTTTGCCGTCGAGAGCCGGCTGGAAATGGAGAAAAGCTAAGCAATGATTCGGTAATAGATATCTGTGTCGACGGTCGAGATCGATTCGAACTTGATTTCTCTTTCGCTTTAATGCACTCTTCTTATTGCACTCTGTGATTGAACTTCATGTGATTGTACAGGTTTGTTGTGTTAGACAGTGGTGCAGCAACAGTTTTTCGACATAACGTTTGCTTGCACAATATTACTTTCTGTTCGACGTCGTTGCTAGTAAATCCAAAATAATTCCATACCACAGATGATGCTTTTCGTTTTGGTACTAATTCTTGCATCTGCCCAGTACATGACAAGTCATGCGATGTTCTTTTATCAGCACACGTTTAGTGTGAACTAACATCCTTCAACACGCATTTAGAGAATCCGCTCACAACCGCATAGAAAATAAACAGTCTGGTTGTTGTTAAGGCCACACCTACATATTCATGATAGGCTGCTGATTTGCTACTGCTTCTAAAGAGCAACAAACCTGCTGACATGCACAGAAAATAAGCATGAATGGACAGTTGTAATCGCTGCTTTTAACGATTACATAATCGTTGGACCTGTAATCGTAATCTCGATTAGTTTTTCGATTAATTGTGCAGCCGTACCACATAACAAAACGTGTGTGTTCCTTAGCATACCACTTACTGCACTTAGCATGTGCATAGGAGCACATCATAATGTAATTCAACATATTTACTTTACATCACTATGGTTATTTGGCTGGTAGACCGTATTTCTTTTTTCCTTTCTGGTTTTAGGTCTACATAAATTTAAGTACTATTTTCTAAGCACGTAATATTTTTTTTATTATATGTACTATTTTTTATAATTTTACTAGCACATTTACTTCAATTTACTAAAGTAAGTAAATATACTCTGTATTACACCTTCTGTGTAAAACCATACAATGTGCAATATATCATATCAAAATGGGCAAAATATATATATATATATATAGTGCAATATTTTTACATATATTTAGACATGCCCATACCTGAGTACCGTATTTCATATCTTTACAGAATGTACATGACTACTCACAGACTTGTGAAGCGTTATCTAGCGTATTGTTATTCTTATTCTTTGCACTGTTGTATGCAGATGAATTTGACTAGTTCTGACTACACTGAGAATGGACGTTGACTTTTTTCAACTTTCGATTGTACATCGCTACAAAGTGACAATAAAGGCATATTCGTATTCTATTTTCTATGGCTATTCTATACATCGTACGTCAATTTCAGACTGTTCATAAACATTATCACTACATCGTGCAGCTTGCTGCTCTCATCCTGCAGTTGTTCTTGACTCCCTCCGTGGGCTGAGGAACAACTTTGAAGCTAAGATATCTGCTTGTTCCAGTCCCACGTTGGAATAAAGCTCCTCAGGCTTGCACAGTGACGTGGCAAGACAATGAGCATTTGTCTTTACTCTATTCGGTTGTGAAGGGGCATTCCCAGAGATAAATATACCTCTCCTGTCTCTTCTAGGGCTGTGCAAAAATATCGATACATGTAACTATCGCAATATTTATTTTTTCCGATAGTGATACCTCTACTGTCGATATTTTTATTTTAAATCATGTCATATACGTACGGTCAAAAGTAAGTGGAAGCGAGCATGGCAAAAAATATAAGAACGCTTGGAGCCCTCAGAGCTGATGTGTAGGTGTGCTTTGGTTTTCAAAATAAATAACAATGACATTTATTGTGCGTTCACGGATGTGACACCAGCACATTTACAGCACGGATGAAGCAGGGGTTTTATACTGCCCATGTTCATTGTTTTAACTGTAATGCACCACAACAGCCAAGTGACTTGCGTGACCCACCTTATTCCCCTGTGCTACCCACTTGAGGGGCACAATCCACAGTTTGAGAACCCAAACCTCTGATCTAAAGGTCCATGCATCGCACATGATGGCCACTCTGCAGAGGTAAGGGATGTTTTTACACTTATCCTTACAGAAAACCCCGGTGGTGGACAGCATGTTGTATTTCTAGCTCTACTTTTTACATTTTCTATTTAAAGTATTGCAATATATTGCAAATGTGTATCGTTTCGAAATACATGGCAATATATTGTATCGTGACCCATCTATCGTGATATGCATCGTATCGGGTGGCACTTGCCAATACACAGCCCTAGTCTCTTCCGAGGTTGGGACTCTGTGCAGCGACTACATTGCATGTTGCATGTTGTCCACGAACTTTAGCCATGGCGTTACGTACACCGCTGTCGCTTGTGAAAACAACATGCGCCGTGGTTGGAATTGTGTAGATTAAGAGGCGGTAATAATTTGATCCTGCTTTTACATCACAACAGGAGCGAAATCTGAACTGCTCGATTTCTCACATGCTTGCAGGGAAAGGCTCATCAAAACAAACTTACCGGGATCTTGTTTTTCACGTTTTCTGGGTTGCTAGATGCACCGGGGACCCGATTATAGCACTTAAACACAGAAAATTTAGGATTTTCATCAGATGACTCGTTTAATAAAAACACACAAACTATAATAAAGTTCAATGACATGTGCTTATATTAAACACAGACCTTACAAAACGAATAATCACAGCACACATCAAGCAAAAAATAAATAAGGCACTTACGTTAGTTAAGTTGCCTATATTAACAAAACGAGTAATCACGGCACACATTGTTCAACAAATAAATAAATAAATAGAAAAACGAATATGAAATGAAAAATGTTTATGTTAATTACAGGGGTCAAATGGCGCTAATGTGTTTTTCTGTGTCTTTGGTGTGTTATAATTTGCCATGCATGTAGACACGTAAAATTGCAAAAATGAAAGTGTCGGAACAAAAGATGCATTCTATCTAAAAGCGAATGCTCACCCAGACCTGCCTGAAACGCCTCGTGAAACCACACCCCCACAAATCTACGTCAGTTTGTGGTATGATTTGACCTAGACCGCTCAAATGTATACGCAAGTCAGTACTGTCAGTACAATTGCTTTGGAACGTGATGTTCCAAATATGGTAAGAGGCGTTACATTTCCATCACACGCTTGCAGTATTCGACCAATCACTACACACTGGTTAACTGGCCAATCATAGCACACCTCGCTTTTCAGAGCGATGAGCTTTGTTAAAAATCTGTGCGTTTCAGAGAGGTGGGGCGAAGAGGAGATACAAACAAGCACGTTATGTGGAAAATACAGCATTTTTTAACCTTAAATCGTGTATAGACATCGCATTACATCTAAAACAAACGATAATATTCATTTTAGCCGTGTCATATAAACCCTTTAAAGTTTTTCAGTAGTATTTTGTATAACTGTTGTTATTATTAAACTTAAAAAAAAACATTTTTCAAAGTAATGGGAACAACTTGTATACACACTGGGAAGACACACAGTGCAAACTTACGAACTCCTTGCAATTCCCTGGTTCACGAACCCTGTTTGAGAAACCCTGGTCTGTATTGTTTGTGGTACAGTTTTGTATTATTTTGTATATTTTTATTTGCCTTCTGACCTCAGAGGTTTCATTCAATGTTAGGAATGTCAGACTGATATTTCCCTAGTGTTTCAATTAGCTGTTTGTATCTTTACAATGTTTATATATCCTACATTAAAAAAATTTTTACAGTGTTGCTTTTTAAGAAAACTCTTATTTATATTAAAGGTACTTTTGTTGTTTTGCGTTCTGATTTTAGAACAGACTTGCTGTTTTTTCCAGCACACTCATAACCATTACTTTTGCCGGTGTCATGTCAGTTCTATGTATGTGTGCACTTAATTAATATTAATAAGGCTTATTATTAGGGTTTAAAATTTCTCTGCATTGTAGAACAAAGTTAGCAGTGTTTTTCTTTCACATCCCTGAAACTTAAATCATTATCTAATGCTCTCCTCCATGTTATATATTAAAGTAAATCTAAATCATATAATACATTTACAATTAGTTGACTAATTGCTTTAATGAGCGACTATCAGTAGACTTGGAAAATCTTTGACCAGGTCAGCTTTATATGGTTGTTCAGCTATCTCAAACCATTTGAGTATTTTAGTACATTTGCATCTCATATTACATTATTATTCCTCTTTTGGCACTTAACATACAGATTTAGTTAATCAGTCATCGTTGTTTATACCTACATAACAATGAATTTGAATTTCAGAGCACTCGAGTGGACCCTGAGGAGTTGTTCACTAAACTAGAGCGCATCGGGAAGGGGTCATTTGGCGAAGTGTTCAAAGGTATTGACCGCCGCACTCAGAACGTAGTGGCCATCAAGACCATCGATCTAGAGGAAGCAGAGGATGAAATCGAAGACATCCAACAGGAAATCACGGTTCTCAGCCAGTGCGACAGTCCACATGTTACCAAATACTACGGCTCATACCTAAAGGTACAGATTGACATTCGTTTCACAGTACACATTGTTGCCTTCGAATGGTAATGAATACAAAGGAGTGCTGAGTTTAATCTTAAAATCGAAATAGAGCTTTCTTCCTTGTGAAGGGTTAATTCCATTGTGATGACTCGCAGCCAAACCCTTGCTACCCGCGCTATGTCACAATACCTGTATTTCTGGAAGGCTGCCATATAGAACGTATGCTCCTAGATTTTGTCTAGCCTCTTTTTCATTGTGTCTGTGTTTCGCTGGTCAGTGTTTATTAGAATTAATTTATTCACGTTGAAAACTGAGGGACTATCTGAATGGTCTCTGTACAGTGAACAATACTGTTTTATAAAGTCAAGAAAATATTCAGTGGCTTATATAGATGTCATGCATTACATGTACAACCTGAAAGGGTTATGTAACAGGCATGGCACGGAGTACCTAATCGACTCGTGCGTTTCTGCATATGTATCGTCTCTATATACACCTGTTATTCTTGTATTGCAATTTCTCAGAAACATTTTGAGCTTAGTAATTACATTTTCTTTTTCAACTTAATTTGGGTATGTGTTGTATGTGCAAAGCTTGAAATAGCCCTGAATAGATCATTTTCTGTTGTTGTTCTTCTTCAGGGCAGTAAACTATGGATTATAATGGAATATCTGGGAGGGGGTTCAGCTCTGGACCTGGTACGTACTTAGACTTTGAATCTCCACAGCTTCAGATGACAATGTATATTATATCCCTAAAATAGTTTTTGTCATAGTTTACTCAATCTCATGTTGTGTTAAACCTGTGTGGCTTCGGTCATGCAAAGGTGAATTTTTAGACTGCTACGTTTTTTCAACAAAGTTGATCAAGTTCCAAAATGACAAAAGCACCATGAAAGTGGTACCGGCACCGTATGTGCTATATAGTGCAGGTCCTTTGAAACCATACAGCCGCTGTGTATTCATAAAATTAGTGAATGCTGACTTAAATATTGCCCATGTGACTTTTGAAGGATTTGAAAATGATACATGTAAAACATTTTGGTGACCTGGAAATGATATATTTGTGTGTAGCTACGAGCCGGACCCTTTGATGAATGCCAGATAGCCACTATGCTGAAAGAGATACTGAAAGGTCTGGACTACCTGCATTCTGAGAAGAAAATCCACAGGGACATAAAAGGTGTGTGCGCCGTGTATTTGCCTCTGTGTGAGGAATATTTGTGTCTGCACGGGATGAGCGGGTGTGACTCTTTTGTTTTTCCACTGCCGTTTGTTTTTCCACTTGTTTAACCTGGGAAGGGAGAGGTGGGTTGTCTACAAAAAGCTACACTGATTGGTTGTCTGTCTTTAAATTTTATCCTGTTTTTTTAGCATTTTATTTTACCATGAAAAAATAGTGCAAGAATACAAGTAAATGTAATGTTTTTAAAGTGAGTTTTTATTACACAGTTTTGGATTTTGTCATTACTTTTAATTATGTTTCTATAGAATGGACTTCTAAATAAAATACCAGTGTTTACAGGTTAGAAGACATAAGAACTAGAAGAACTAGCTTTTAGGTTAGCAAATATTTAATCATTTAATTTATTTATTTAATCTACATTTCCTTTTAAAGTTTGAAACATAGAATAATCTTGTTTAAAAGTCTTGCTTAAAGGTTTAATGTATTTTTAAACATTAGAAGGTTTCTGGCTATAGTTTGTAGGTTACACAGGCCTCTTAGAAAGACAGACCGACAAGATTATGGGGTCATCTGTAACAAAGACAAAATCGAATAGGTTATAGCAACGATATAGCATGTAGCTTTTTATGTAGCTTTACACCTCTACGGCCAGTTGCAGTTTTTAGTCCTGGATAGGAGATTTAAAAAAGCTTGGTACTTAGGTCTGTACTATTCAGTGGGAAGTACTTATCTATCGTGATAACTTTAGTATACGCTGTAAAGTAAGCAGAGATTTTGTTCTGAAGTCAGTTTAGTGTTTTGCTCTACAAGTCCTGCTTGTCTCACACACTTTTGCATTATTATAGCCGCCAACGTGCTGTTGTCAGAGTCCGGCGAGGTGAAGTTGGCAGACTTCGGTGTGGCGGGGCAGCTGACAGACACGCAGATCAAAAGGGAGACGTTTGTGGGTACACCGTTCTGGATGGCCCCAGAGGTCATCCAACAGTCTGCCTATGACTCAAAAGTAAGTCAGTAAATCTACTCACTCACTGTCTGAGCCACGTCACCACGCCAGCCTGCATCTCAACTGAGGCTTAATGTTCACATAACTAGAATTACTCCCAAATGTCCATTGTTTTAAAATGTTTTAACATATTTTTGATATTATCCTAAAATCTTCTTATTTGGACTTGATAGATATGTGGTAAAACCTATTTTGCAGGTTATTCAGGCCAAAACGTGTTTAATGTTTGAGACCTAGCTTCTGTTACAGAAACTGTTAAAATGACTCTGTATTCTAGTACTGTTCATTGTGCACTCAGCATGTTTTTGTCATGTGAGACTGTTTATTATGCTTTCAGGCTGACATTTGGTCTCTTGGGATCACTGCCATTGAGCTAGCCAAGGGTGAACCCCCCAACTCGGACATGCACCCCATGAAAGTTCTCTTCCATATCCCAAAGAACACACCACCCACCCTCAATGGAGACTTCTCAAAGACCTTCAAAGAGTTTGTGGACTCCTGTCTTAACAAGGACCCTACATTTGTAAGTACAGATAAACTCTTGTTTTTTTTTAATAAAGCTCAAACTAAAGATTTTGAGATGTTATATTATCTACCTTTCTCAGAGGCCAACAGCAAAGGAACTCTTAAAGCACAAGTTCATTGTTAAACATTCCAAGAAGACGTCCTACCTCACTGAGCTTATCGACAGGTTAAAGCGCTGGAAAGCTGAGGGCCATAGTGATGGAGAATCCAGCTCTGACTCTGACTCGTGAGCATGCTGAGAACACACATACACATACGCTGATTTTATCATTCGTCTTAAAGAAAATTCTCGCATAGTGTGCTCACCCTCGTGCATGATATTAAGAAAATGTGAAATTGTGATTCTAGTTCTTGTCATTACAATGGCAGTAAATGGTGCCGGTCTTTTCAAGATTCATATCGACATAAAAAAATTATGTAATTAATTTAGTATAATATAAATTATTATAGCAACAATTTATAGCAAAAAAATGGGCATATCAGTATGAAGTGTTGTCAGTATTGAGCTCTTGACTTTGCTCTGCTTTTTAAACATACGAACATCAAACAGTTAATGTTTAACAAATAACTGTCAGTATTTAATGATAAAGCTACTTTTACCACACTCTTGAAAACCTTTTTATGTCCTGCATTATATCAACAAAATGTTTTATGTTTCCGAGAAGTCCTGTGAATTGGCTAAAAATGACCTGCAATTTTGTTGCTTGTAAATCTTGTAACATGATAAAACCCTAACTGCCCAAACTACTGGCAATAACTCCTCACAGAGTATTATCTAATTTAGACATGACATGGTGTTTTCTTCACCAAACTTAATCGTATAGCTAAACAAGTAGTTCAACCACAGATGCCAATGACTGCTATTATGCCACCATATACAATTTTGACCTCACACACTAAGAAACCCAACTGACTGCAGTTTGATCAAGTTGTTGCCATGTATTTGTATGACAGGGAGTCCAGCGGTAGGGACAATGACTTATCTCCTGAATGGTCTTTCACCACCGTTCGTAAGAAGAAGACCGAGAAGCATGTGAATGGAATGGTGAGTTCTGAATGGAGGATGATTTAGAAATTTTTAATTGACAGATTGAACATGGATAACCAGTTCTTATGGATCTCAATCTTTTTTCAGAAAGAAGAGGTTCAGAAGAAATCTGCCAGTTTAACCACAGTGATGGCTCCTGTCTTCTCTGAGGTAGAGATTGGTTTTTCCAGTTAAAGTATTGCAGCTCAGAAGTGAGAATACCTTTTAAAATGTTTTTAGTGTCGATGTTAAAGCTATAAAATCAGACCTAGAATCTGATGCTCTGAGGTTGTATTGATATGTGCTTTATGTGGGATGAGGCACCACCACATACTCATTTAAATGATTAAGTTTACTTCCGGTAAAGCAGGTGGCTTTGTATAGAACATGTAACATCTAAACAAGTGGCAACCTTCTGATCTCTCTCGTGAAGCCAACACAGAAGTGACTTAAACTGCAGTTCATTGACTGGCTCCAAAAGAGAGCAGAATCTCATTGAGCCCCATTTTAAAATGGGCAATTTTACAGCAGAAAAAAACATGTTTACAGCCTGGTACAAAAAAGGATTTTGGTCTATATAGCTTATTTTACCCTTAATGACAACTGTGAGGAGGGTGATTTTTTTTATAACTCACCCGTTTAACTTATATTTAGCCTTAAAATCCTATAAATTAGGTGCGTCAGCTCCAACCACGTCCCGCCGCTTTGCCCATTTTTGATTATCGGGGAGTGCGCTGCTAAAATGGCAACGACCGGCTCCGCTATGGGATTCCTTTTGTGCCAATAAAAATGAACGCAAACTTTTAAAAAACGAACAAAAATATACAATGAGAAAGAAAAAAAACACTTTGATAATGAAAACAATAAACTCAATTGCAAGAATGTGACATGATTTTCAAATAAACTACTATTTTTCTTAACAATTTTCTAAGTTTCGTTTTTGCAAATAATAGTTTTGAATTCGCTGCTATATTTTTCATTTGCGCTTTCCGAGTTTTCGTTTACGCTTCTCAATTTTTCGTTCACCTTTCTGGCACAAATCTCACGTGTGGGCGGGACTTATGGCCACTTTACTCTCATTGGTTAGTGAGATTTGGATTGACAGCTCCCTGACCAGGAAGTCGAAACTGAAGACAGTGCAGCGGATTAGAGAGCAATCTGCTTGCGGTTTTCTGTGTAGTATTGTTTTAGTGTTTGTACATAAATTACTTTCTTATTTTGTTAGTATATTAGCAGGGTTGCCAACTTTCATGCACTTAAAAGTAGGACACGCTTCCAGGCTCTATCACACCGTAACAACAAGCCAACGTCGAGTAAAGACAGGATAACGTTAGCCAAATTCACATGCAGGTTTTACAACTACATGGGTTTAGAGGCCGTCAAGACAGCAGTCTATAATTTATAATTACAATGATATCAGGAAAACGAGATGCCTAGTGAGTTTTGAGGACATAAAGTGTTATGCTTCAAGTTCATATTTCTAATTTATACATTATAATCGTGGTGGCATTTTATGTATTGTTTCTATCTTTAAATGTTTGTTTATAGTTAAAGAAGTCTCTCTTCTGCTTTTCCTTAACCTGTTTTATGTAGGTGTGTAAATACATAATGAAATTGTTGTTTGCAAGAGGCAGACTAAATGAATAAAACATTCTAAAGGCCTCTAATTGTGTCACCTTATGAATGTGTTTTGTTGTAGCGTTTAAAAAACATAAATGTCATTTGAATGTATTGGTACTGTTTCATGAGGTGTACTTTCTGTGAATGTAAAGAAAGGGATATAATACTGTACATTCACCATGAGTTTAAAAAGAAAGATACAGTACTTGACTTATAAGTGGACTTAATTCTTTAAAAGGAAACTGTATGCAAGAGCGACATCGTCATCCTCCTCCTCAGCTGGACACAAGTCACCCTCAGGTACATTTATGTAACCGAGATAATAAAATCGCTAAAAGTTTTAATCTCTGTACAGTAACTATGCAGCAATGTTTTCATTTAGCACGTTAATTTCTCACAACCCAATAATCTGTAACATGTCTTTATTGGATGTTATAATGCAAGTTGTTCGTTCCTTTTTAAGAAAATAATCTTACAGTCCATAAAATAATACCTGACAGAAAGTATAAAGCACTCAATGAACGAGCTAAGTAAAGACAGAATTGCTACTGTACAGGAATAAAACTTTTAGCGATTTCCTTTATTATCTGAATCACATTAATTTACTTGAGGGTGAGTAGGACGATGATGAGGAAGACGCTTGGATCCACACCGCGCATGACTTACCAACTTCAAATACCAATTACTAATATACTAACTAAATAAGAAAGTAGTTTTAAGTACAAACAATAAAGATAACAGCATGCAAATCGTTCTCTAAGATTCGTTGCACTTGTACTGTCTTCAGTATCGACTTCCTTGTCAGGGAGCTGTCAATCAAAAACTCACTAGCCAATCAGTGTAAAGCGGCCTTAAGTCCTGCCTACACTTGAGATTTGTGCCAGAAAGGCGAACGAAAAATTGAGAAGAGTAAAAGAAAACTTGGAAAGCGCAAATGAAAAATCCAGCAGCGAATTCAAAACTATTATTTGCAAAAACGAAACAAAGAAAATTGTTAAGAAAAATAGCAGTTTATTTGAAAATCATGTCACTTTCTTGCAATTGAGTTTATTGTTTTCATTATCAAAGTGTTTATTTTCTTTCTCATTGTATATTTTTGTTCATTTTTTAAAAGTTTGCGTTCATTCTTATTGGCACAAAAGGAATCCCATACTCCGCCCACTTTAAGCTTCAAAACAGCTACTCAGAAACCTACGGGTGACGTCACAGACACTACGTCCGTGTTTTATACAGTCAGAGGTGGGTAGAGTAGCCAAAATCTTTACTCAAGTAAAAGTACAAGTAACTAGAGAAATTGTTACTCAAGTAAAAGTCACTAGTTTAAAAATTACTTGAGTAAAAGTAAAAAAGTATGCAATGAAAAAACTACTCAAGTAGCTAGTTACTTAGTTACTTTGTATCTGATTATATAGGCCTACTACATAAAATTTATATTAACGCCAATATTTTAATATTACATTTTATCACATTACATAATTATCATAAGCAGATATCTTTGCAATATACTAGAGAGACTAAAGAATAGACAAACACAGAAGATACAAGCATTTCTGTAAATTTCATCTAGTCCTGATGTCAATGTAGTTTACACAACTTGTTTAGAATAATAGACCATGTCAAACTAAAGCATTAACTAAACCCAGAGCATTTCCTAAAATGATCTAGATTCTAGAACATCTGCAGTGCTCTCTTAAATGAAATACACATTTTTGAACAAAGCTCATGTTTTCTCGTGCTGTGTCACGTGTGTGTTGTGAAACGCTCTTACTTGTAAACAAACAGTAAACAGTGAACCACACGCCCATCAACAAGTTTTCTTCCTTCTGTTCTTCAAATGTATATTTCTGCAGGCCCACGTCTCTGTGTCTGACAGGTAACGCGCATGTTGCTGTGTCTGACGAAAAGGTCGCGCGGGTGCGCGCATATGGCCGGCGTTTATCATGGCTGGCAAACAATATGACACATTTGCAGTTTTGATTGTATAGATATAGATATAGATTCATATCCACTTCATCCAACACTCTTTGTGTTCTGCGTGTTCTTAAGTTTCGCGCTACGAGGAGTGAGTAATCCTGCTTCAGATGATTCGGATCGTGCTGCGAACTGAACAAATCATTTGAACTGATTCATTAGCCTATTCAAATGGTTTTGCCCATTGTTCAATTAATGCTTTCAAAAGAATCGACTCAAAAGAATCGATCACTCGGGAATGCCCGTAAAAAGAGACGACGACCTTGAAAAGCATATTTTAAAATGAAGGAACGAAGGAACGTCACGCAATGTAAGTTATGTAACGAAGTAAAAGTACAGATTTTCTATTAGAAATTTACTCAAGTAAGAGTAAAAGTACACACTTTTAATTTAACTTAAAAAGTACATATTTTCCAAAATGTTACTCAAGTAAATGTAACAAAGTAAATGTAGCGCGTTACTACCCACCTCTGTATACAGTCTATGCATCTAACTCAAATGGCATCTGCCAAACGAAAAGAAGAATAGGGGACGAAGACTCACAGCAAAGAGTATAGAATACCAAGAGCCGAAAATCAATTGTATGTTCCATCGCAACACTCGTGCCCAGTAGCAGACCTGCGTTTCTGCCATTTTGAGATGAAAGCGACTCTTCAGTCCAATAGCTTTTTGCGATCGCGTTGACAATATAAGCTGCTTTTGAATTAAAAAACTTTTTTTTAAGCTGAAATCATACCTGAATGTTGATAATACATGATGACAAAACCTTTGCTCTCTAGAAACCATTTATAAACTTTATAAACACTTATTAATGCCAACAAATTAAGGACATGTTGAACAATAATTGGGTAGTTGACGAATAAATCATGTGACAGCAAAATTTTGAAAACAAGCTGTTGATATTACATTATTTTATATTATTAATATTTATGTTTATAATATAAAACAGTATAAGATTTGATAAGATTGTTCTTCATTGTTTTTTCCTACATTTTTGCTGTCACACCATAGGACAAATTTGCATATTAATCAGTCAAATACCTAAATTTTAATGGAAAAGCTAATAGTTCATAATGGTATTTTAATGGAAACTATTACAATTGGAGATTGTTTTTGTGTTTCTATAGCAGTAATGCATCATTGCTAAAAAAAATAGAAACCCAGTAGAAACCATCACAGAAATTCTAATGGTTACCATTATGACGTTATTACCATTATTACGTTTCTCAAACGGTAGGCTTGCATTTGTTTTATATATATATATATATATATATATATATACTGTATATATTAGGGGTGTGACAAGATCTTGTGGCACGACACAATATCCTCACGTTTTTGGCATGATGGAGTGCAGGGCTCGAATTGCCACCATTTTAGTAGCATATGCTCCCTAAATTTAACCTGTGCGACCTCAAAATATATTTGGGAGCATTTGTGTGAGGGCATTTTGTTGTGGTGTGACCTGCACATAGTACTACTGTACGTGCGTGCTGTGAGTTACATTGACTGCCCTGGCGATTCATAGACCACGTGATTTTCCATCCCGCGGTGCTACTTTCCAACAGTTTTTCTATGTAAACACGCGCTAGACGGACGGGTTTTAACGTTCGTGCGCGTCTCGCATCTTTTGCAGCGCCGCACGCATGAGCACTAGTGTGAAAGATAAGCACTAGTATGTACGGTGGTTTGCGGTGCGAGCAGCGGGAGTGCGCACTGCACGGCTGAACAGCAGCTGTACAAGTATACAATTGCAAGTTCAAATAACGTTATTTTAAAAATATTCACATGCAAACCTCTTCAAAAACTGATAGTCTTTATCTTACATATGTGCAATGTAAGGATATAATAGTGTGTTTATGTAGTTTTTACCTGTTCCTCTGCAGGCTATAATGAAATGTCAGTGGCTACATGGCCTTATGAAAATTCAGTCAGTGGAGGAAGGAGGATTGACAGTGTGACATGATCGCTTTCCCCTTACACACCCAATTTAATCGTATAACATGCTGGATTTTATATATAGAAAACAACCACAGCTCTTTACTAAAAGCTGCGCCTGTTAAGAAAACAGAAAGCATAGTTTTTGTGCAATTACTTGCCTCTCAGTTAAGTTTGTGACGAAACATGTTGTAGTGTTTACATATTGTTTATTACTGCATAATATAATTCCTTAAAATAGAAGTTTAATTTGTTTCATAAAGTAAAAGTTGATTTTAAAATGCCTACTTTTTTTGCATTTTGTGTTTTAAAGGTGAATAAAAGACTATTTTCCCCTATATATTTCATCACGGATTTCTTTAAAAAAGTCAAAAAATCTCGTCTCGTGAGATAAGTGTCTCCTAACACCCCTAATATATGGGTCAAAGACGTTAAAATGTCCCCATCAAAAGAAATTTACTAAAGTGATTTTATGTCCATAGAAAGCACATTAAATGAAAGTAAAATGTCTGTTTTTGGATAATAAATTGTCAAAATTTGGTTGAAATAATGTTATTTTGTCATTCAGTGTAACACAATATTTATGTACAAATTCTCAAACCACATGCTTATTCTGACTTGTACATATTAAATTATTAAAGAATAATTGAGCATATTACATTTTATTGGGCTTTAAATGAGTAAAAAATTCTTATTGACAAATGGGCAAAACCTATAGGATAGTGGCAAATTTAAAAACAAAAGTAAAATGACAACTAATTAGCATTTGGGGTGAAAGTAATTAGTCTTTTAATGTTATAAATTGATTTTTGTTGTAAATATGCCTGACAAGATTGTTACACTGCATGACATTTTAGTGGGTGTCTTGTGTTAATCAGGGAAAAATGTATGATAATTTATATATACATATATATATATATATTATATATTAATATTATATGTATATTATCTATTATTATATATTAATTTATATTATTTTAACTTATTTATATATGTATGTATATGTATATATATATATGTATATATATATATGTGTATATATATGTATATATTGTATATTATTATATATATGTTATATATTATGTATATATGTGTGTATATGTATATATTGTGTATATATGTATGTATATTGTGTATATATGTATATATGTGTGTATATATGTATATTGTGTATATATGTATTATATATGTGTATATATGTGTTATATATGTGTGTATATGTGTATATATGTATGTGTATATATGTTATATATGTGTATATATGTATGTGTATATGTATGTGTATATGTGTGTATATATGTATGTGTATATGTGTGTATATATTATGTATATGTGTGTATATATGTGTGTATATATGTATGTATATATGTTATATATGTATGTATATATGTGTATATATGTATGTATATATGTATGTGTATATGTATGTATATATGTAGTATATATGTATAGTATATATGTGTATATATGTGTGTATATATGTGTATATATGTATGTATATATGTGTATATATGTATGTATATATGTTGTATATGTATGTATATATGTGTATATATGTATGTATATATGTGTATATATGTAT